>NC_056485.1:148212-432360 GCF_008729295.1 Plectropomus leopardus | reverse complement strand
TCAGGCCCACTGGGCCCTCTTCTTCACCCGTTTCCACTTCACCCTCTCCTACCGCCCAGGCTCCCGCAACGTCAAGCCCGACGCTCTGTCCCGACATTTCCAGAGGGAGGGAGACCCCGTCGATGGTCCTGCATCCATTCTTCCGTCTCCTTGTGTGGTTGGCTCCCTCACCTGGGACATAGAGGAGAGGGTGAAGTCGGCCACCGAGGCTCAGCCGGGTCCCTGTTCCTGCCTCTCCAGTCGTCTGTACGTCCCTGAAACCCTGCGGTCGGAGGTCCTCCAGTGGTCCCACGCCTCCCGCTTCGCTTGTCACCCTGGCGCCAAATGCACTCTGGACATTATCCGCCGGCGGTTCTGGTGGGCTTCCATCGTGACTTTGTCAAAGCCTGTTCAGATCTGCAACCAACACAAGAGTTCCCACCAGGCCCCGGGCAGGTCTCCGCCAGCCCCTTCCTATTCCACACCGTCCTTGGTCCCACATCGCCCTGGACTTTGTCACCGGGCTGCCCCCCTCTCACAGCCACACCACCATCCTCACAGTCATTGACAGATTCAGTAAAATGGTCCATTTCATCCCGCTCCCCAAGTTGCCCTCTGCCAAAGAAAAAGCCCAGCTTATGCTCCTCCATGTTTTCCAGCTCCATGGCATCCCAGTGGACGTGGTTTCGGACCGGGGACCGCCTTCTGGGGGCCTCTGCCAGTCTGTCCTCCAGCTACCATCCCCAGTCCAACGGGCAGACGGAGAGGGCTAATCAATCCCATTCAACGGACCATCAGCCTGACTGCAGTCCGTCTCCGGCTTTCCTGCACCATGCGGATCCATCCCACATTCCACGTGTCCAAGCTCAAGCCAGTGCACGAAAGCCCGCTGTCCCCTATGGTGCCGCCTCCTCCTCCTCCTCACCTGGTCGACGGTTCCCCAGCGTACACTGTTCGACGCCTGGTCCGGTCTCGACGCTGTGGGAGGGGTCCCCAGTACCTTGTCGACTGGGAGGGATACAGCCTTGAAGAAAGGTCCTGGGTCCCATCCCGTCACATCCTGGATCCGGATCTCATCGCCGACTTCCATCGTCGCCACCCAGACATGCCCGATGGTTCTGCTGCTCCGCCACGGGATCGTCGCCCTCCTGCCGTGGATTCGTCCCAGCCTGACGTTCCTGAGGGGGAGGCCGTCGATGACGTTTCTGCCACCCCGGCGCCTGCCTCGGCCGGGTCGGACTCTCTGGGGTCCTGATCCTTCCGTCCTGTCTTTTCCCCCTCCTCCCGCCCTGCTTGGGTTTTTCTACTCTTTGTTGTTGGTGGTGGTTTTGTTTGTTTTGGGTTTGTCTGTTTTTTGGGGTTTTATTTCGGTCTCAGCCTACATAACCTGCCCTGTGTCTCACCCTCAGTGCCAGATTGTTCTTTGTGATGAGAGACTTTCCAGCATAACATTCCTGCTTGCCTGCCTGTTGCCGACTCTGTCTGTCCCCGACTAACCTGCTTCGTCTCTGTCCCGGTGATCCGACCTGCCTTCCGATTCCCGACACTGAGTCTGATCTATGCCTTCCTCCCTCCTGCTCCCTGACACGGGGAGGAATTCAGCGAGCCTGCTCTCTGGTGAGATCCGCCATCGTTGGGGTTGATTCCACTGCTCTGCTCGACTCACCTGCTCCGTTCTTCCAGTGGGTTCCCTGCCCGAACCACGTCACTAGTTCGGCCAGCTCTAAGGTTCGGCTCGGTGGATCACCGAAGTGGACTTTCTCTCCCGTAGACATTGTTGAGACTGAGATTATCTTCGTTTGTGCCAATAAAGCCCCTAAAAGACTCTGTCCTGCCTGTGTGCTGCATTTGGGTCCAGAAACTAGCCCTGACAGGTACCACTTATGTAACTGGTCTTAAATCAAATTACAGCATATTGAGACATCACCTTAATATGACATGCTGCACAGCTTTGAGTATTTTTAGTAGTTTAAAGTAAAACTGTAGGTAAGAAAAGCATTCTGATGAATGAAGCTTATTTAAGTGTAGTACCACAGATAGGGTCTGTATATACTGTACACTGTACCTGCTTTGTACCACTAATATTTACAGAAAGTCAAGGATTTACTTCTTTCAACAGAACTGAAAAACTGTTGTGGTAATATTTACCTTGACAAATATGTAGTCGTCCTGCACCAGCAGCGAGTTGTAGTCGATTTTGCCAAGAAACTGAGCCGTCACCATTTTATCCGAACAGTTCTGAATAAGACAGGTGACATAAAGGTAACCTGCAGTGACACATAAACAAAAAAAAAGAAAGTGTTACTTTTAAAGTAAAGTAAAATGTCAAAACCAAAGTTCTTAAAAAATAAGACATAAACTAGAAATACCGTCATGCAGTTACAAATGCAGTTTACATTCATGTCTGTGAAAACATGGATGCTTCACACACATCTTCTCCCCAGCAGCACAGAGGATCTCTACAATCAGCACAGTGTAAAGGTAGGTAGGTTAAGATGTTCGGTTCACGAGAGGACACAAGGTCACAATGATCTTGGCCTGTGACTACCAAATTCCAATCAGTTCATTGATCATTGTTAAGTCTAAGTGGACATTTGTGTCAAATTTGAAATTCCTTTTCAGTGTTCTTGAGATATTGTGTTCACAAAAATGAGGTGGATGCATGGTCACAGTAACCTTGACCTTTGATCTATGACCACTAAAATGTGTTCAGCTCATTGCTCAGTCCAAGTGAACGTTTGTGCAGAATTTAAAATTCCCTTAAGATGAGATATTGTATTGTCAAGTATGAAACAGAAGATGTCATAGTGACTTTGACTTTGGCCAATGACTACTAAAATCTCATGAGTTCATCGTTGAGTCCAAGTAAACTTTTGTGCTAAATATGAAGAAATTTCCTTAAGGTGTTCTTGAGATATCACATTCACAAAAATGACACAGATGCAAGGTCAAAGTGACCTTGAGCTTTGACCTATGACCAACAAAACTTTATCAGTTCATCCTTGAGTCCAAGTGGAAGTTTGTATTCAATTTGAAGAAATTCACAAAAATGGGAAGGACAGATGGACTATGGCACGAAGACAGTGGTAGAAATGAGAAAACAAATAATTTTCCAAATACAAATATAAGTGATTTAAATTCAGTTTCCAGTGACACATATTCCTACCCATAGCTGTGAGAAAAATAAAAAGGACAACAAGCATGAAAGAAACTCCACCGATCTGTACTTGTATATGTACTGAACTAACATTTAAACATTACATTTCTGTTCTTGTAGTTAAAGATCTAAGACTCTTCTTCTGAGCAAAAAGATTAATTTCTCAGATCTGGTGGCAAAAATCCATGTTAGTGAGCACTCTATCTGCAACTGACTATGTAATTGATTTGATTTGATTGATTTTTTGCCTCTAAGCAGTGATGACTTTATGAGTTTCTTTAATGATAAAATTATAACTATTAGAGATAGAATTCATCACCTCTTGCCCTTAACTGACCTGACCCCGGACTCAGGTAGCTTGGATATGGTGGCCAGGCCTGGAAGTTATTTGGACCATTTTTCTCCCATTGACCTTCACCGACTCTCTACTTTGATTTTTGCATCTAAGCCATCAACATGCCTGCTAGAGCCCATCCCAACTAGGCCACTTAAGGAAGCTTTACCTTTATTAGACAACTCTTTATTAGATATAATCAGTGTGTCTTTATTAACGGGCTATGTACCACAGTCCTTTAAAGTAGCTGTCATTAAACCTCTTCTAAAGAAGCCCACTCTCGATCCTGAGATTTTAGCTAACGATAGACCTATATCTAATATCCCCTTTATTTCTAAAATCCGTGAGAAAGTGGTTGCTCATCAACTCTGTGACTTTCTCCAAGATAATAATTTATTCGAGGACTTTCAGTCAGGCTTTTGACTTCATCATAGTACAGAGACGGCACTAGTAAAAATTAACAACGACTTACTGATTGCTTCTGATTCAGGTCTGGTCTCTGTTTTAATCCTTTTAGATCTCAGTGCCGGTTTGACACCATTGACCATCAAATCTTGCTGCACAGAATGGAACAGTTAACTGGCTTTAAAGGAACAGCACTAACCTGGTTTAAGTCATACTTATCAGATCGTTCCCAATTTGTTCACATCAATGACCAATCGTCGGCGCATACTAAGGTCTGCTTCGGGGTGCCACAGGGCCAAAGGATTGGTCAGTCCTTTACTTTATATATGTTTCCTCTAGGCAACGTAATTAGCAGCATTGTTATGCTGATGATACACAAATGTATCTATCTATGAAACCAGCTGAAAGTGATCAGCTCTCTAGACTTCAAACATGTCTTAAGGACGTAAAAGCCTGGATGAGCCATCATTTCTTGATGTTGAATTCAGACAAAACTGAAGTTATTTTTCTTGGCCCCAAACACCTCAGAAGCTCCTTTTTGAACAATGTGATTTCTCTAGATGGCATTACCTTGGTCTCTAGCACAACTGTAAGGAACCTCTGAGTTTTATTTGTTCAACATTTATTTTTTGCCTCCCATATAAAACAAACTTCAAGGACAGCTTTCTTTCCTTATCCTTATCCTATCCCAGACAGATGCTAAAAAAATGGTACATGCATTTGTCACCTCTAGGCTGGATTACTGTAATTCCCTATTATTTGGTTGCCCCAACAAATCACTTACGTCGCTCCAACTGGTGCAGAACGCTGCTGCATGTGTTCTAACGGGAACCAAGAAAAGGGACCATATTTCTCCTGTTTTAGCTTTGTTGCACTGGCTCCCGAAAAATCCAGGTTTGATTTTAAATCCTCCTTCTTACTTACAAAGCTCTAAATGGTCAGGCTCCATCCTATCTGTCGTAGCTCATAGTTCCTTACCAACCCTCTAGATCACTGCGCTCTGAAAATGCAGGATTACTTGTGGTTCCCAAAGCTTCCAAATGTAGGATAGGAACCACAGCCTTCAGTTACCATGCTCCTCTCTTATGGAACCATCTTCCTGTTTCGGTCAGGGAGGCAGACACCGTTTCCACTTTCAAGGGTAGACTTAAGACCTTCCTCTTTGATAAAGTTTATAATTAGGGCTGGTTAAGGTTGTCTGGACCTGCCCATAGTGAGGCTGACATAGGTTTAACTTGCCGGGGGACTTTCTATAGGGATCAGAGAGCAGTGGGAACTAACACTGCTCTCTGACCTTTATATTTAAGACATAATATCAGTTTAGTGACCCTAGTTTCGTTAGTGTGTATATTCCTGGAGCACAAGTTTCTTGTGCTCAGTTGAAATCCCTGTCCTTGTGATGGGGAGGAGGGGGAGGTGGCAGAGCTTTCGGCCTGATCCGACGGGGGTGGTTTTGAGTCCGTTCAGACCTGCCACTCTGGCTCTGCTTCCTCTTTCTTTCTTTTCTATTACTGCTCTCTGGCACAAAATGGGGGAGCCCGAAATATGATTAAGGACACCTGTCATCCAGCTCATGCACTGTACTTGCTTGTCCAATAATAAACACTATCTGAACAGTAGGGTCGGGGGAAAAATGGAATCACATAAGAATCTCGATTCTCATTTTTAATGATTCAGAATCAGAATCAGAATCAATTCAAAAATCCTAAACATAGATTATAGACTATATTTACTAAATATACTCTATTCTTAAGCCTCTAAAATTTTTATCATTTAGAAAAGTCCAAATTTTGAGACCGTTTGTCGGATCGCCTTACTTTTTTCGCCAGTGAAGGCTGCCGGCTGTGCTGCTCAGAGGGATGACTCCGATACATCAGAGCTCTTTTGGAAGACTTAGTATCTAGCCTGGGAATCTGGGTGTTTTTACGGGACCTTGTTCAATAAATACATAATGATAGATCCGATATTGGGTGTCTTCCATTCATATTTTATCCATATTTCGATAATAAAAGTACATTAGCATCGAAGCTAAATGCCATATTGGTTTCCCATGGTTCCATGGAGAGGTCAGAGGTTTGTTTCGGTCTTGTCCACTGATCGGAAGATGATCCAAAGCTTTGCATTCGCTTACATATGCCACATGTCATCTGGAGCAAACTGCATTGTGATTAGCTTAATCCTACTGTATCTATTGCTCTGTGTTATTGGTAGCACCTCGTGCATTAGAATAAACTCTGGTAGCTCCTATAATAATAATGAGACAAGGGTAAATTAGGAGACAGTCTAACAAGCAGGAGGGCCTCATATGGATGTAAACTCTGTGTTCATTGCAGGCAGAGCAGGCAGGAGAATCAGGCCCCTCTCTGAAGTGTTAGGAGTGTGATGTAGCCCTCTGCATCATCACAACAAGGAGCTGATTTGCAGAATGGATAGATAATAGGATACACAAACAACTACAAAAAAAAACAAAAAACGATGACACTTTTTTTTGGAAGTGTTTCCATTTTTTGAAATATAATAATTACATTGTTTATTTTTTCACTTTCTGATTTCCAACACTTGGGAGAAAGGTTTTCTACAACAAAAAGGCTTGTACATAATGAAACCTCCATAATTTCATACACACTTTGCTTTCATAACATAATATGCCACTGGCAAAACAGACTGGAGTAGATCCTGAAATTACACCTCCTATATTTGAATTGGGAATTGATTTTGAATCGGAAATTGTTTTGAATCGAGAATCGATTCTAAATCGAATTGTGACCCCAAGAATTGAAACTGAATTGAATCATGAGATACTGAAAGATTCACACCCCTACTGAACATCAACTCACACACTGCCCATCTCAGAAACATCTTGTCTCCTCAGGCAGTTTGGCTGCTGAACAGTTAACGAATCTATACGCACTGCACACTGTTGCTTGTAGATTGTGTATAATGTAGGTAATGTGATTTATTTGTTGTTGTCTGGAGATGTGTGCTCTTAGTGTAGTTAGAGAGTGCTACTGAGCACAAGCATTTCATTGTAATTTTGTGTCCACGACAATAAACTTGAATTTGAAATTCAGTACAGATCAGCTCCTTCTCATGCCAAAGTCATTAATACCACAGCTTCTTCAGTAATTTTGACATATGATTCAGATGCCAAAAGCCACATTTCACTGCAGCATGATACACATGGTGTCAGCTAAGAACGTGGCCAGACAGAAACTGTTGTGTCTGTATGATATTATAATTGAAACGCTGCTGATAACAACGTTAGATAAGAATAACAAAGGTCCCTTTAGGGCAGGCCGGAGGGGAAAGATCCAACAAACCCTGATCTTTCACCGGAGAGGTTGGTTTTCGCTTCCTGTATCAATGTGATGTTTTGTTTCTACACCTGACCATGTGCCTTCTTCCCTAATCCTAACCAGTCGTGCCAGCATGTGTGTTTGTTGATTTCCTGATGTTGGTTGCCACGTGCTGTTGTAACCAAATCATAAAGTGCTGCTTCATCCCACTATGTGCTTGTGTTGACACCACAGTAGCAGCATCCCAGAACATCAACAGCAGACCCAGAAGGATACTTAAAGCGCAATATGTAGATGTGGAAGTACACATGTTTGTATCCTTGAAATATCTAGATATGTGAAAGACAAGGTGAACTTATTCCCTCAAATAAACTAAAGTAATGGCATCAATATGGCAAAATTTGGATGTGATGCTGATGGAGGTGTTACTTACTGACTAGGAGTGACACCATGCTGTTTCAAACTGAACTGTTTTTGGGCGCCCTGTTTCTGTATTTTTCTGTTGCTCAATTTGTAAGTGCCATAATGGATAAGGCTAATTCTGGAGGATGAAATAAGGAGTTAAATATGATACCTCCATCTTTCACTACAAAAACTAAAATAAGTGTCAACTGGCTGGAGGAAACTGAAAGGAACTGAGAGTAAATGACCATTGCTAATTATAAATCACTTGAATGTCATTTCTAGTAAATGTCACATAATAAAGTGTGTTTTCTGTTTAAAAAGTACAGTGTAAGCTTCTCATCCATCTGTCGAGTGGTTATGTCTCCAGTTTAATCTGGAGAGCACAGCTATCACTATTGATATTCAACCAACAGCTGCATCAGCAACACTGCCTGTTGAAATTCACCTGTAATTCTCCTTTCAGAGATGAAAAGGTGTAAATAGAGAAACTGTTCACACAGACCCAGCTTGACAGCTACAGGAGGAGGCTACTCTCAGTCACAGCTGTCTGCTGCAGATGAGCGTATTGCTAGCATAATTTTTGAGACCTCTCTGTCACTGATAGAGTCAGCCACGTGGCAGTCAGCATCAGACTCACAGGGTAAGGTATTGTACTAACATGTTTGTTAAGTGTTAAGTGTACATTCTGACAGCCATCACTGACAACTCAGTGTTTGGTTTGTAATGTTGGTCTCGCAGTTTTGCTACTCAAACACAGTGTATCTGCATTCCTCATTTACACAAGCACGACAAGCAGTCAGAGGCAGATGTAGTCAAAAAGTTAAGAGCCACTAAAATACTGATGAATGCCTAAATGCATGTAAATATCCTTCTGTGAATAGTTTGCACACAAAGTTGTTCTACGCATGTTTCATGAATGAGACCCATTATGTGTGTAAAGAAGTTTAAAAAAGTAATTTTCAACATCTCTATATATCAGTGGCACAGCATAAAAAACAGAGAATATAAACAGACACAATCAACTTCTGAAAGAATTCCCCTTCATATCAGTGAGTCTGTCTTCCTCATTGGCTCTGTGCTTTTGTCTCTGTGCCTCATCTTTGTTCCAGAGGTGTCTGCTCTAATAAATGAAAATGCTAATTTATCGAAAAGCCCGGACGGTTAATCAAAGCAGTTTATGGTCGAGAAAAAAAAAACATTAGATTGAGCTAAGTGTTCAGTTACAGCCCGTGGCTCACACTCCTTCATGTTACATGCTGGTCTCACAAACCTGCAAACACACACACACACACACACACACACACACACACACACACACACATTCCTGCACCTGTGAAACTCAGATAGTTTGAAAAAGATTTAAAGACTTTACAGTGACTTATAAATGAAAAAGGCCTGGGAAATCCTTTATACACTGTACTGACTATATGGTGCCCATTATGAACATTTCTTTACACCCAGTGGTGGATGAAGCAACTGGGAGCCATACTTGAGTAAAAGTACAGAGATCTTAAAATGACTTCGGTAGTCACCTTTTATAATATCACTGAGTAAACGTTTCTAAGTATTTGATATTTACTGTACTGTAGTATCAAAAGTAATTTATATTACATGTAATCAGGTATTGAAAGTAAAAATACAAGTAATACTTTAAAAAAGCAAGAGTTCAGAATTTTGAGAATTATTAAGTTTATTTCTTCAAAACAAACACCCCCTTAAAAATGGAGCCTCCATTAGATTTGAAGAAAAACAAGGTCTGTGTTTTCCCAGTTTTTTTGATAAAATCTAAGAATCCCCCACAGCTAATTTATAGGTCAATTTTCTGTCCCGTCTTACTTTTTTTGTCCCCTTTTTTCTTAATTCGTCTGTCTTTCCCTTCCTCCTTCCTTTCTTCCTCTCTTATTTCAAATTTTGTAGTAAATAACTAAAATGCTCAATAAAGGTAAAGAGGATAGAAATACAAAAACTCAAGTAAACTACAGATACTCCTCAAAAATACTCAATAAGTAAGTATTAATACTTACATTAGACCACTGTCTACAGACAAAACCTGGAGTTGTATGTGTGTGTAAGTGTGTATGTGTATGTGTGTGTGTGTAGGTTTGTGTGTAGGTTTTTTTTGTATACATTTATGTCCCCCTATCTGTCTCTGAACACACCTAACAGGAAGGTGTGTGACTGCATGCATGCGTGTATTGTCAGATGAAAAAGGTACACTTATACTTTCCTGCACATCAGTCCTCCTTATATTTGTCTATTTCATTAATACCATGACCCCTTCTGCTGAAGCATGACTTTTCTATGATAGAGTGGCACTTCACTACACTACATCAACATCCTGAGAAGTTGTGTGGGGGTTTAGACTGAATGTTGCCATTCGGACAGGAGGGGAGAAATGACACTGAAAGTGCCTGACTAAAACAGGGAGAAGAGTTGGTATCACGGTGAGGCTGGCCTGACTCGGAGGGGGAGCTGTACCAAGCCTACCAAGCCTTCTTTTGTCTAGTGTTTGATCGCAGGAGAGTGGAGTGGGAAATCTGGGACTGCTCTGCACACATCTTCAGAGAGACATGATTAACACCTGACATCCCAGATCAAGCTGTTGCACTGGATGGACTGACCTTATGGGTGCTATTTGGAAACTGATGCAAATTCAAAAAATGCACTGCAGGAATTGAACGATGCCATCAGCAGCAGCATCACCAAGCAACCGGATGGAATCTTCATATTAGCTGCTAATTTTAATCAACTCAACCTTCAACTGCAAAGATGTAGCAGGATCAAGGATAATTGTAAAATTACAATTATCCTTGATCCCGATGATCAAAATGACCAATAAATCTACCTTCTTAATGACACACACACAAACACACACACACACACACACACACACACACACACTCCCTGCTAGCCTCCCTGTACACATGACTCCCATTCCTCTGGAGTAGTGTCCCCCTCATCAAGCAGTTGTCCGGGTGCAGCCTCAACACACGACCACCAGCTCGGCCTTGGCAGGCTTCCAAGCGTCTTCAAAGACCCCTGGGTCCTCCTTCATATCACACCACAGTTTAACCTCGGGGATGCAATGTTTGACAGGAGGGTGCTGGGGGAACAGATTGGTTTGGCATGCCTGATTGCACCAGACCCCTCTCGACCAGCTATCTATTTGGGAAGCAAGGAGAGGAAGAGCGGGCAGGATGAGTAGGAGGAGAGGGGACCATGTGGTGCCACCCAACCCCAGAAAGAGCTCTCGTCCCTTGGCAGCTGGCCCAGACACAACCTCTCCTGCCCACTCTCCACCAACACAGGCAGTCTTGTTCAGGCTGACAGCCTAAACAGTGTGTGTGGCTTCAAAGACTGCCTGTCTCCTCCAGGGATTTTGGTTGTATTTTTCTCAAGGAGCAGTCTCAGCAGGAATAGTGTGGCACCGCAGAGAAAAAAAAAAAACGTCCTTCTTTTTCCTGACTTTGCCAGCTCAGTGTTACTTAGAGTGGGAGGGTTGAGGTTGGGAGACCCGAAAGATGAAAATCCACAACACACATGCATTTACAAGCACAGATTCAAAAATAGACACTACTTCTATTACCCTGCTGGCCCTAAACCTGTCTAATCTGATATGATAATCCCAATATGCTGTTGTTGCTCTGCAGGCCCTTAATACCCTTCCTTACTTAAACCATAAACTTTCCATTAACCCCCATGCACACACAGAAACACACCCCACACACAACAAAGTCAAACATTCATCTCCTCAATGACCTGCTTTGACCATGCTAGCTATGCTAAGACCAGCACTGCCACAACATGCATAAAATAGCCTTTAAGTCTCAACCAGAGCATGAACCATGAAATCAAATGTAACTAGCTTTTGTTTTTGATAAGTGAACACACAGTTTGTTTAGACACCGACCATAGAAGAGGTTTCAGCCTGTTCGCATTCTGAAATTGTAAAACACTGCCACTTTGACAGTGCTTTTTCTGTAAGATCACCATGCTAAAAGCTTCCTTTCACGTGCACATGAAACACTGTTGGACTGCGTCACGTGAGAACACAGTCGAACAGTCATTTAGTGTTATTATACACCAGCAGATGGCCAGATTGCATGTGCCGCACCTGTGTGATACACAAATGAGTGGCATTGCTTGAGAATGAGGCTGCATGTAATCTGTCGCATCTGCATGAAATGCAGCAGGGTGGCATCAGGTTTTGGCGATGACAATGTTATTTAAGGAGTGTGAGGGTACCTACAGGGCAGGCAGGAGGGGCAGTGGATGAATCCAACAAACCCTGACCTTCATGCAAGAGTTAACATAGGTTAGTAAACAGTAGAAAGCAGCATGGAGGCTCGTGAAAATGTCACCGTAGTCACTTTTTTATATCTCTTATGTAGTCTCTGTCAAACTCAGTGCTAGCAAATTACTAGCAAACAGATGATAGTTTGTGGCGGCTTGTCATTACACTGTGCTAGCAAAAAGGGGTTAAAATTAACATGTCAGCGCCATAGTCATTGCCCATTGAAACCCATCTGAGCTTGAGCCAATAAATGTGACTTTGTGTGAAAAAGTTAACAAAAGCTGAACTCTGATGCTATCATAAATAAATACACAGATGACACATGAGAAGATCGAGCATCACTTTACCTCCACTTGTATCTTGCATTTCCATGTGCACCAGATCAGGGTCCACATCCACACCAGATATTGACCTGCATCACAGAGGAGAATGACATCAACCATTGGCATCTCTAAGTGGAAACATTACATTTAATCATTTATTAATCACTTACTTAGACTTAAGACCACATAACACCAATTTAAGATTTTAGACAAGGAAGCAGTCAAAAAACAAAATCTGGAATGTATTTTGTCTCATTTTTCAGTCCAGTATTCCGGAGAATTATGTTCATATTGTATGATTTTAAACCTCGGGATTTAACCCCCAAAGCCAATGCTCAGTGTTAAAATGGGAAGCGCCCTTTCACCCCTTTGAAAGTTGAGCAAATTGGTTTGATTTCTTCCAAAAAACAGGGCACTGAGCAGCTTAACAACAATGCCCCAAAAAATAGCATGACATTAGTATAAAGTTGCAAAAAACGTACCTAAAAACAAGCAAAAGAGAAAAGTAAAAAAACAAAAACAAACAACAAAATGATCTGTAACCCTAACCCTGTTTTTTGTCTGTAAAATAAATTAAGCAATATCACACGAGAGGGAGTGATGTGCTCGTTTATCATCACGGTTGTGATTCGGTCGTAGGCACAAGGCCGTGGCACAGCACATGACCTCGAGTGTGATATTGCTTTTATACAACAGTTCGTCTTTTATTAGTCAATAGTAACTAGTGACAACAGATTATGATTTGTTTGTTTAATTCATGATTATTTTGGCTCCGCCAACACAAATAGTTCCGCAACTGCTGGATGTGACAACTGTTGCCTAGCAACACATAAACATTTTCCTGCAAGTTGCTTGCTAATCTGTGTTAGCTCAGTCTTTATGTTATGCACAGAGCAGATGCTTAGTATAATGAAAATTTATATCTGTGAAATCAGAGTCTGTCAACAGACACTTTGGCAGCCAGTGTGATTCAGATGAGTTAGTTAATCAGATATATCGTCGCAGCAGTGTGTGTCCGCTCACTGCCGGGATCTCCGTTACTTTGTATCAGACAGCGTGTGTGTCGGTGCCACTCAGGCTCTGCTGTGGATAGTGTCAGATGAGTGTGTCCCTGTCTCACTGCAAATCCTTGTAACACCGGTAACAGCTGGTTTACTCCCAGTGAACGAACGTTTACCAAAACCTGTCTGTCACAGCTGCCCCCTCCTGGGCTTCCTCATACATTTTGGTAACTCCAATGCATGTACAGTCAGCTCAAACCACACTTAAAAATTCCCGTCCTCTCTTGCTCACCCCCTCTCTCTTCTTTTCTTCTTCTTCTCTTCTTCTTAACCTGACCAGCTGACAGCTACGTGAACTGCGCCAGCTAGCTGTTTGAACCTATGCTTACACCATACTATAAACATATCTCACATTAAAAACATATCCCACTTTCGCTCTAACACTAATTAACAGATTTTGAACGGCCGTGAAGCAGAGTGATATATGCAGAGTTAACAGTCCCCAACTGTTGTATAATTTTAGATATACAATTTTCTAATAATTCTCCCCCCTTTTAAAAAACTATTTTTTAAAGTCATTTTATTTGTTACATTTTACTAATTGCTTGCAATTTGTGGGACATTTCTTGCCTTTTTTCTCCCTGTATTTGAAAAAAATCAAAGCAATTTTCTCAGGTTTCAAAGGCTTAATTTGCTTGTGGAAAGGCATCTGAATGCAGCACAAAAAACTGATGCTGAAGCAGGGTTAAGTAGTAAAGCAAACAGTTAAGAGGGGATGTTGTGGTGGTGGGTGTCATATAGTAGAAAGGATCTTAATTACAGCATGACAAAACATTTTTAAAAAGTTACTGAATGGAGGCTTTGCAGTATCCGCCAATATTAACTTGCTTGTCAGAGAATACAGATTCAATATGTAGTCCTAAATGCTGTTATTGTCATATCTTGAGTTCTCTGTTACTACATTATTATTACAGGCCTTTACAACATACAAGGCAACTTTATTGTCATTTTTCTGAAAGTAGTTTAAGAAGAAATGAAAGTCTCAGCCTGGGGAAAGAAGTTGCTTTGTAGTCTGGTGGCTCAGCAATGGATACTTCTGTATATTTTTCCAGATGGCAGCAGGGTGAACAGACTGTGGCTTGGGTGGCTGCTGTCTTTTAGTATTCTTTGGGCTCTGTGCAGGCACCTCACTTCACTGAGGCTACTGATGCTCTGTAGATGGGAACCAGTGATGTTCTGGGCAGTTTTAATCATCAGCTGTAGCTCCTTCTGGTCCTGGGCTGTGCACAAACCATGCCAATTGGTGATGTCAGTATTTGGCATTCCAGTCAGTATGCTTTCTATTGCTCCTCTTTAGAAGTTAGCCAGGATCTTGCTTTGGAATTTAGCTTTCCCAAGTTTCTGTAAGAAGTAGAGCCTTTTCTTTGCTTTTTTAACCTGGGTGGTGATGTGTGATGACCAAGATAGGTTCTCAGTGATAGTGATTCCAAGGAACCTATAGCTGCTCACCTGCTCCACTGATGTAGACAGGGGTGTGTGTCTTTGCCTCCTTCTTTCTAAAATCAACAATCAGCCCCTTGGTTTTGCTTATGTAACTGTAATTACTGCACATTATATTTTTAGGTTATTTTTATTACTTAAGTTATTGTGTAATTTTGTGTTTTTTTAATTAAGCAATACAGTACATATATTACTAATATATTTAAGTAATAATATTTTTACAGTATCATTGAGTTACTTGTTAATTATTATTTTATTGTCATTTATAGTACTTAGTATATTGTTTCATTTATATGTCCCTGTGCGCTTCTTTTTTTAAAGTAGTTATTGTATTCCCTTGTGTGAGTGAATTGGTTCCTACCTGCCCTTGTTTTGTGAGGACAGGTATTAGTGACGCACAGTGAGTGCCTCGTGTTGAACAAGGGATAGAGAAGTTGTGGTACCCCGAAGTTGATGCATGCTGTACTGTCTACCGTGTTGGCGAAGATTAAAAGAGAGAAACCACGACATATTGTAGCCCGCTTTATTACCCAAAGCCCGGAAGAACTGGGGAATGCGAAAAGTCAAGAAAAGAGGGTTACAGACTGGTGGCAGCTGTGTTTTTTTTTCGTCTGTGTTTTTCCCTCGTCTTAATTAGCCAAGGTAATCAACTAGCTTGCACGGCGGGAGCAGCGGCTGCAGTCTACAGGTGCACTGTGTGGGTTTGTTTCTGTTTTGCATGGACAGTTAAACATTTTTGCCGGCAGCAGCTAAAGAGACGAGCAGACCAAAGTTTTTTGCCGTCGGTTGAAGTTGTTGAAGTACTTTGAAGCATGTCGCTGCAGTCATTAGTGGAAGAAGTTGAGGACATCAAGCCTCCCCATGAGGATGATGGCGCATGCAGCGAATGGGACACAACCAAGACAGTGGTTCACTACAGAGTGGATTTACCGCCATATTTTCACAGAGATGGTAAGGACAAAGAAAATTTTTCACTGTGGAAAACCAGGCTAGAGCTTGCAGTTAAAGCTTGTGCAGATGGACAGCAGCTAGATATCGCCACTATACTGCCCACCCGCCTTAGTGGAGACGCACTGGCATATTGGCTGTCATTATCACCAGAAGTACAGCATGACTATGATGATTGTGCGGCCAAATTAAATGAAGTTTTCGGGAGGAAAGAATTTTTGCTGCACTTTCAGACTTTTGTAAATGCCAGACAGCGCTTGCCCAAGGAACCTTTAGAGGTTTATGCTGCAGAAATTACAAGACTGGTTCTGGAGGCATTCCCTAACTATGGCAAGCCAGCTATTGCAATGGAACGGTTCAGAAGATTTGTTGCTGGTTTAGACCCCATTCTGCAAGCTAAATGCCATGAGCATGGTGCTGCTACACTGGAGGATGCCTTAAATGTTGCATGTAAATGGGAACGTGCACAGGAAGCTCTCAAACTCCTTCCCCCACCTGCTTCTCCATATACAACCAGCCAGTATGCTACTCCTCCTGCACCACAAGGTGAGCCGCTCTCTGCTATGGTTTCCACCAAACATGAAAAATCTCACTCAGACTCATCTACTGCCCTTATGGATGCTGTGAAGCAGCTCTCAAAGGATGTGCATGCACTCAGGCTTGAAAGTCACTCAGCTGGGACAAGATTGTAGCTACTCTGCTAGTCACCGTGCTCCCCATCCTGATTTTTCCAAACACTAATATGGCCGTCCTGATGAACTGAGGGGTGACCGTGGCAGAGAAAGATATCGTCGGTCTCCATCTGTGTCTCCTGACCGTGGTGTTTACTCCTCTGCAACCCACCATCAGAGAACCAGCAGGTCATATAGTGATCATCCCCATCCCAGATACTCTCCTGGCCACCGCAATGGGCGATACTCACCTACTCCACCATCTTCTCCACATCATCGTCGTGACCATCATTCTACCAGCAGTCAGGATCGCTTTAGGCACCACAGCCCAGACAGGCGCCGCTCTCCTGACCACTTCAACGCAAGATACCCACACCAAAATGGCTCCCAGAGACACACCTCCTACTCTCCCCCATGTGAGTCAGCCAGACCCAGGTATGAGTCACACTATGCCTACTCTACTCGGGAAAGACAACCACCGTACAGGGAGAGGAGCCATCATGTGAGCTTTAAAGGAGACCCCACTGAACAGGGAAACGAATGGTAGCAGACGCTGAGGGCCAAGTGTCTGCTGCTACTGCTTGTGAGGCCCCACAACAGGTGCTTCCACCTTCACACAAAAAGCCTACACGCTATGTAATGACTGTCATTGAGAACATTGCTACCAAAGTCTACCTAGACACAGGTTCAGACATTTCACTGATTAGTGAGGACTTTAGAATGTCTATTCCATCTCCGAAAACTAAGCCTATGCAACGCTCTGAGCTTCTTCCTAGGGCAGTAACTGGTGACTATTTGGACATTCTAGGCACACTTCCTCTCACCATCAGGCTAGGTAATGAGGTTTTCACACACACTGTCCAAGTAGTCAGAAATGTTACACAACCAGTGATCCTAGGATGGGACTTTTTACTCGCACACCATGCAGTTTTGGATTTGAGGGAAGGCATTTTTAAAGTAGGGAGTCGTACTAGCCCCCTCTCCTGTGTGCTACTGAGACTGACTGCTCCCCTTGCCTGCAATGCTGTCACCTTATCCCCTGTTGTAGTACCTGCCATGTCACAAATGACTCTTCTAGCTAAGGTCCAGCCCACTATTGGTGTGCCAGATATTGAAGCTGACTACACAGGTATTCTATAGCCAGGTCCACTTAGTTTTCAAGGTCTGTTAGTAGCACGCACACTTGCTAATGTACAAGCAGGGCTCACTTATGTCAGAGTAATGAACCTAACGACTACTGACCTTCATGTTCCTAGTGAAACTAGGCTAGGTGACTTTCACCCACTAGGTGATGGTGAGGACGATTATTCTGTAGTGGAAGCTGACGTAGCCATAGTTACAACCACAGCAGAACTCTCCCCTCAAACAGACATTACCAGATGTTGACCTCAGTCAGGGAACACTTACTGACGAACAGAGACAAAAGCTTGAAGCTTTACTGCTGACTTACAGTGATGTTTTTAGTGCTCATGACCAAGACTATGGACGCACTAATGTTGTACAACACAGCATAAACACAGGAGGTGCTCATCCCATCAAACAGAGGGCATACAGAACCTCCCCAAACATCAAAGCAGAGATAGACCGGCAGGTCCAGCAGCTCCTCGCCCTAGACATCATTGAGGACAGCTGCAGCCCCTGGTCTTCCCCTGTTGTTCTTGTGAGGAAAAAAAAGATGGCAGCTACAGGTTCTGCATCGATTACAGAAAGCTGAATGCAGTCACCATCAAAGACTCATACCCCCTGCCACGTCCTGCAGATGCCCTTGACAGCCTATCAGGTGCATGCTGGTTCAGCACGATGGACTTATCAAGTGGGTATTGGCAGGTTGAGCTTGAGCCACAGGACAAGGAGAAAACCGCATTCAACACTGGCAGTGCTCTCTACCAGTTCAAGGTTATGCCTATGGGATTAACCAACGCCCCACCAACATTTCAACGGTTGATGGAGCTGGTGCTCCATGGCCTGCACCGGAAAGACTGCTTGATTTACCCTGGATGATGTCCTCGTGTTCAGTCGCTCTTTTCCAGACCACCTAAAGAGCCTGGAAGAGGTGTTCAGCAGGTTTCGCTCAGCTGGTCTCAAACTGAAAGCCAGAAAGTGCCAGTTAGTTACACACACTCAAGTGACTTTCCTTGGACACATGGTCTCCAATCATGGACTCCAACCAGATGCAAGGAACATTGAAAAGGTACGTGGATGGCCGACACCCAGAACAACTACAGAGGTGAGAGCTTTTATTGGACTGTGCTCCTACTACCGTAGGTTTTGTCAAAAACTTTTCTGTCATTGCAGCTCCACTGCACGTTCTCACACAAAAAGGAGCAATATTCAAATGGACTGTCGAATGTGAGGATGCTTTTCAGTCACTGAAACACGCTCTCACTCACCCACCAATCATGGCACATCCCATTTTCACACAACCATTCTTGTTGTACACTGATGCTTCACAGGATGGCATTGGCTCTGTGCTAGCTCAACGTCAAGACAACAAAGAACGTGTTATTGCCTACGCGAGCCACACACTAAGGCCTCCTGAAAGAAAATGGTCTACCTTTGATCGTGAGCTCTGGGCAATTGTTTGGTCTGTGAGACATTTTTTAAACACTTCCTCTCTGGCAGCTCATTTACAGTGATCACGGATCATAAGCCTCTCCTGAGCCTGAGGAAAGCACCAGTGGATAACGACCCCACTGGCAGACGCAGTCGGTGGATACTCGAGCTGGATGTGTATGACTACAATCTACTGCACAGAGAAGGTAAACAACATGCCAATGCGGATGCCATGTCCAGGCGTCCCAATTCTGAGACCCACAACAAAGCTGTTCAGTGTGTTATCTCCTCCATCACCTCCACTGACAGGCATGACAACACATCCTCAGGTATGCCTGACATCAGCCACACACTGTCAGTTGACTTTTGAAAGTTGCAGGAACAGCAAAAGGAGGATGAATGTCTCGGCACAGTCATTGAATGGCTAGAGAACACTGCTAAAAGACCACCAATAGGCCACCTCAAACATTCCTCCCCCACACTGAGGAAACTCTGGCATGAGTACCCCAAATTGATCATTCGACATGGAATCCTCTGCAGGAAAGTCAATCAGAGCTATCACACACCTGCAAACTTTCATGTTGTTTTACCTGCAGCTCTCATTCCCACGGCTTTGTCAGGTTTGTATGGGAATCAGTTCAGTGGTCACCTAAGTGCAGAGCGCACACTGCAAAGGGCCAGACGCATCTGTTATTGGCCATATATGACCCGTGACATTCACAAGTTTTGTGCCGAGTGCCTGCCATGTCAAACACGGGCTTCCCCAATCCCACACGAAAGAGCCCCATTACAGTCAATCCACGCAGACAGGCCATTTCAGAAAATTGCTGCAGACATCACTGAGCTACCTATCACTATGCAAGGGAACAGGTATGTTCTAGTAGTAATGGACTATTTCACACGCTATGTTAATCTGTTCCCCCTGAAAGACCAGCGTGCTACTACTGTGGCAAAGTGCATTTTTGAGGACTATATCAGAAAACATGGCTTGCCAGAGTCCATTCATACTGATCAAGGCCGCCAGTTTGAGTCAGACCTCATCAAGCATCTTTGCAGCCTGCTTGGAATCAACAAAACACGCACATCACCATACCATGCCCAGTCAGATGGTATGGTGGAGAGACTAAACAGGACACTGAAAGATCAACTTGCTAAGTACATCTCACAAAGTGGTGGTGAATGGGACCAGTATCTACCACAGTGTGAGCTTGCCTACAATTCCAGTGTTCATTCAAGTACTGGATTTTCCCCTTTCTTCCTTGTACATGGAAGGGAACCCAATCTGCCACTGGATGTCATGTTGAACTGTAGTCCTGCTGTGACCTCATCCACACCAGGTACACCAGCAGCTTATGCACAGGACCTCCTCACCACACGTTTGTCACATGCTTTCAGGAACGCAGCCCAAACCTCTGCTGCAACCAAACAGCATCAAAAGACTCAATACGACAAGAAAGTTTGTGTTTCACCCTCACCAGCGGGAGACCTTGTTCTCCTGGACGACCCAGCACACAGCACACAGAATAAAACTTGCTCCCAGATGGAAGGGCCCATTTGTGATCCGGAAAAGGATGAGCAGAGACGGACACGCCAGCGTAACCTATGAGATCACAGATCCTAGGAATGCGCGCTCACGGACATGGATTGTTCATCATAACAGACTGAAAGCCTACAAAGAGACCTTGCCAGCTGACCCTGTCAGCGGCCAGCCACCCTCTGTGCCAGCTGATTTGGGCACGTCACTGACATCGGGCCCCCCCTCCTCTCACTGCCTAGTCCTCCCCCCTCTCCCCCCCTTCCTTCCCTCCTGGCCATGCAGATGGACTTGGCCCACCTCTTCAGGAGCCCCTGCTCGTCACATCCCGTTGTGGACGCCAGGTTAGGCGACCACTCAAGTACAGAGACTTTGTCACTTAAAGTGATTTGGTTGAACTGAGCCAGGCCCTTACATGTTGTGTTTTTATTGTTGTTGGGCACTGTGATTTTGTAATACACTGTTTATGTATACTTGACTGTTATTTGAGTAGATTTCTGAGTTTCTGCCTGCACTAACAATTTTCTTGCAGGAAGTGTTTAATGTGTTGCTCAGTTTCTGAGTTGGCTACAGCTTACAGTAAGAATAAGAGTATTCTAGTTACTGCATTGTTTGAGTATTGACTACTGTGATTTGTTACATCACATTTGTTCCACTTACTTAAGTTATTGTGTAATTTTGTGTTTTTTTTAATTAAGCAATACAGTACATATATTACTAATATATTTAAGTAATAATATTTTTACAGTATCATTGAGTTACTTGTTAATTATTATTTTATTGTCATTTATAGTACTTAGTATATTGTTTCATTTATATGTCCCTGTACGCTTCCTTTTTTTTTTAAAGTAGTTATTGTATTCCCTTGTGTGAGTGAATTGGTTCCTACCTGCCCTTGTTTTGTGGGGACAGGTATTAGACGCACAGTGAGTGCCTCCTGTTGAACAAGGGAGAGAGAAGTTGTGGTACCCCGAAATTGATGCATGCTGTACTGTCTACCGTGTCGGCGAAGATTAAAAGAGAGAAACCATGATATATTGTAGCCCGCTTTATTACCCACAGCCCGGAAGAACTGGGGAACGCTAAAAGTCAAGAAAAGAGGGTTACACTTACGAGCAGTAGGTTGTTCTCTGTGCACCACTCTGCAGGATTATTGAATTCCTCCTGGTATGAACTCTCATTGTTGTTTCCAGTACAACCAATTATAGTGGTGTCGTCCACATACTT
The DNA here is from genome assembly GCF_008729295.1 of Plectropomus leopardus. Classification (NCBI taxonomy): domain Eukaryota; kingdom Metazoa; phylum Chordata; class Actinopteri; order Perciformes; family Serranidae; genus Plectropomus; species Plectropomus leopardus. The sequence goes on along the minus strand of NC_056485.1, from coordinate 410,733 downwards.
CACAAAAGAGTTCTCCTGACATATGGGAGTGCAGTCATGGGTGTACAGTATGAACAGGAGGGGGCTGAGCTGAGTGTTAAGTTTTCCAATCAGCTTCATGGGAGAGACTGTGTTGAATGCTGAGTTGAAGTCAACAATCAGGATCCTGATGTGGCTGTTCTTATACTCCAGGTGAGTAAAGACTGAGTGAAGAGCACAAGATATATCAGATAGATATACCAGATATCCTCTGTTGATCTGTTGGTTCTGAAAGCATACTGGTGAGGGTCCAGGCTGGCAAATATATGCAGTGTGTGTCAAAAGAACATTGAAGAGCTAAATTAATTTAGACACCACAGTTTTAAACCACTTTTTCTCAGCTCTACAAGTATTAAAATTGGCTTTTCCTTTATGTGTGCTTGAAAATGCTTTTTTTTTAACATGGTCTAGTCTACGCCTTTTAAAAGATTTTACAACATTTGAGTAGTATTGAGTAGTAATGGGAGTTACATCTGCAGTTTACAGCCCCAGTTTCACACCCTCCCGATTGGAACATAGTTTGCCACATGCTATTCTGAAGGGTACCTGGACTATAATATACATAAATCCCTATAGTATGAGGAACTGAGTGTGTAAATATCGGATGAACAATGGGAAGGGGCACTCAAAAGGGACCCCCCCCCCCCCCCCCCCCCCCCCCGCCCCAATTATTGCAGTAATGCAATTATTTTGTAATTAGTGGTTATGTTGAAAATCTAATGGACAAACTTAAAAACTAGAATTACAGCCACACTGTTGTTTGTATCAGTATCTATTCAGTATCTGATCAAATGTCTCAACTTCTGTTCCAGATTTATAATGTTGAGATATGGCAAAAAACATTTGTTATGAGGTCACTGTAACAATGGCTTTTTACCCTTGACCACCAGGTCCTTGAGTCCAAGGGGACATTTTTGCCAAATTGAGGTAATTCCCTTATGGTCATCTTAAGATATTGCTTTTGGGACAATGAAACAGATGCAAGGTCACAGTGGCATTGATCTTTGAACAACAAATTCTAATTAGCTCACAGAGTCTAAGTGAATGTTTGTGTCAAATCTGGAAAAAGAACCCTCAAGGTGTTCTTGATATGTATCATTTTCAAAAGAGAGACAGATGCAAGGTCACCTTGATCTTGAGCTATGGCCACAAAAAATGTAAGCAGTTCACCTTTGACTCCACTTGAAGTGGCCAAATTTGAAGAATTTCTCTTACGGTGTTCTTGATATATCGCTTTCACAAGAATGGGACAAATGAAAGGTCAGCTTGACCTTGAGCTTTACTGACCAAAATCCAAACAGTTTAGTTGAGTTTTTAAACCAATTAGATCTTATCCCACTGGCATATATTTATTTGCTGAATAAAATATTTAAAACTGAATATTGGACTCTGATGTACAGGGATTTAATCCTAGATTAAAGCAGACACAGGCATGTCTTTTGTTTCACTTTGATTTAACAGATACCACAGTAAATACTCAGTTCTTCTTGAAAAGCACACTCAGATGTACTCAGCTCTGCCTAATTTGCTTAAAAACCTCCAGAACTGTAAACCCGCTTCTCCTTCTTCAAAGCCCACTTAAACACTCCACAGTACATTTACTGTGTGTGCCCCTCAGTTCATTTGATTACAACTGCACAGCGCAGTCTGTTAATTTCCCCCAGCCCAGTTACGAAGAGTACAGATTTAAAACCTCATTACTTCGCCTTTAAAGAGACTTTACGAGCAATTATCCTTCTGCGGAGGGATGAGGGAGCAAAGATGGATCACAGGAAGTGCTACAGGGGGACGCTTCAGTCTTTTTCAAGAGATCTATATGAGAGTCCAGCTACCTCAGGGGCTTTACAGGTGACGATTCTGGTGCAGATTTATCTCTTTTATATTACATTTTACAACTCTCATTGTCATGACAGCTGATGATTTGTTGATAATGGGCTGTGGGACTGTTCAAAACAAAGCTGGACAACAAAATCACCTAAGGAGCTGGAATGTCCCCACAGGGTGCTGGATGGGTCCTTCAAACATTGGACCTTCAGCCACGAGGCCAGTTTTTGCTTCCCACATGAATGTTAAGCCAGACCATGACGTCTTTTGCCAAACCTGACCACGTACTGTTGTTGCCTAAACCTAACCATGTGTGTTTGTTACACAAGTAAAAGAAATATAAATGTGTTTTTGCCAACCCTGTAAGTTTATTTTGAAAAAGACTGTGTGTGTATATATATATATATATATATATATATATATATATATATATATATATATATATATATATACTGAATGTAACAAGCACAAACTGTACATTTCCTGTCCTGTCCTATAAAATGTCACAATTTCAAAAGCTGAAGGAGATGTCATAAGATTTCAAAGAGATTCATCTAACTATTACAAGAGGGACATAAAAGCAGCCTTCAGCATAGCAAACAGCGTTTGATATTTTTGCCTGAAAAATTACCTAAACTAACTATCAAACAATACTGTAATATAATGCAATTGCAATAAAAAACAATCTATACAGTGTATAGCATGATTTTATATCTATTAATCAGGATAAAAAACACACTTTGCTTCTTAAAAGAGACGATATTACAAACTACACAGAAAACAACTTGGGCTTCTAAAGAATGACACTGCCATTTTTTTGTGAATCCCAATTCATACAGGACTAGTATTACCTGGGGACCTCTGGTAATTTGAAATAATTGCATAGCTCATCTGTCTAAATCCTGTGCAAATCTGCCATGTCTGTAATTTGTCATGTAAAAATCCCACTGGAAATTACCTTATTACCATATATTTTGCTGTGATAATATTTGTCCTGTGTGTATCGGCATCTTGGTGTTGGCAAATATAAATGTTTTGACTACACTTTGGGTGCAGGAGACTTACTTCGCTTCACAACATGCAGAGACAGAAAGAGCAAACTCAAATCGAGCAGAAGAGAAAAATGCCACCAGAGGATGAGACAGATGTCGTGATATTGGGCCTCATGCAGCAACATTCTATTTTTCTGTTCAGAGAAAAAATAAAAGAAGTCAACTCTAGACACACCAAATGTTCTCAACATCCAAAGCTCTGACCCAGGTGTACTGAGTGATTATTTCCACTTCACCATATGTAACTATGAGCCTAGGTGTGGTGTGCAAAGACTCTAGCTTAAGCTAAAGAACTGGAGAGATGACACCAGACTGGAAACAGAAGAAGATCTTCTGCAGTGGTGAAACTGACGTACTGTAACATAAACAAAGTAAACAGGATTTCCACAGTTAAATAGCTCCCAAAGATGATGCCTTCTTTTTGTTTTGTTCTTATATAGAGAGTTCAGCACACAGTGTCACCACACTATTCTGACCAACATCCACACAACAAGAGCACTCTTAACAGTTACACAAAAGGCCTGTAATTCATGCAGTCACTGCACCCTGAAGAAGGCGCAAGCCGATAGGCGTTGGTGTATTTTGGTTTGGTGCAAGTTCCTGCCCGTTTTTTTAAGTATTCCCTTCAATGAGTACTGGTAGTTTGAGGGACTCCAGAAGCGCTCCTGTTGTCTTTCTTTTCAGGTCAAAATGCATAAGCAAATCATTGCATTTTGTTTTATTCATAATGAACAACATTTTGACTGCAACACTTTCAGTTTTGCTTCCACATATATTTATATGTTTCCATTTATATTTTTCCATTTATCGGTTGAAGTTAAAGACTTATGACTTTTTTATTCCCTAAATAGATATATTTCTCTAAAAGTTTGGTCGCAAATTTGTTAAAATCTGTGTCAGATTTTCCTCTTTCCTCTTCCCCATAGCGATTACATGCAAGGTTCTGCATACAGGCACATCCTGATTGGCTGGCTACTGTTATTTTCACTGGGCAACTGCTTGCTCTTCATTGGTGGAGAGTATGTGTTTTATGGAACTGAATGTGACTGAGATCTAAATCAAGTGGTAAATGGACCTGTACTTATAACACTTTTCTAGTCATTAGTTTACTTAAAGCTCCTTCACACTATGATCACATTCACCCATTCACAAACATACATTCACACACTGGTAGCTAAAGCCACTGTTCAAGATGTCAACTGCTTCTTAGATTTTTAACCATTTGTACACAATCTCACACCTGTGGAACAGCCACTGGGAGCAATTAGGGGTTTAGTATCATGCCCAAGGATACATCGACATGTTGACTGACCAGGGATCAAACTGCCAACCTCCAGATTAGTGGACAGTCTCCTCTACCTCTAAACTATACCCGCCCCAAATAACTATCCTCCATCTCCTGATCTAACAATGGAAGGGAGGGAGGTGTGGGTGGAGATGAACAATCCTGCAGCTATTTCTCTCCAGCATTGTATCATGCTGTACACACTGAGCCACGCCCAGTTGATTTAATTTGATTTAAATCCCTTTGTCATATAATCTTACCCACATGTTTCATGCGTCACATAACTGAAGATAAAGAATATCTGTTTCACTGTGACTTTTAGGCAGCACTTAAAGCAAGGCACTACCCCTGCTGTGACCTTGGAAAGGAGTGAGGCAGAAGACACACATCTGAGGCTTTAACTCGCTAACATAAACATGAACTTGAATTAATCACAACTGTGGCTCCATTTAGCAGAAGGCTTAACTATTCGCAACAACTTTTCTCCATCTCTGACACACTCTGTCAATATTGACATGTGTTTTGTTTCCATTATTGTCAGAATCCCTTTCAGACTCTCTTTTTAATGAGTGTGTTTAAGTAGTTATTGCTAATGCTGAAATAGCAACTTTCTCTGCAGGATTCTCCACCATCAATGCAAGGGGAACCTCCAAGGCCAATAGGAACGTCGTCTCTCTGAAATGACTTGTGATTGGCCAAAGTCTTTCGTCATGCACTACATTTTTGTTAGGGTGTAAACAGAGCCACGAGGAGTTGCAGAAGTCTTCACTTGAATACAAATATACTCAGAGGTTATTATGGGATTTGTGTCCAACCAAAATACAAGTGCCTGCTTCAGTTTTAAGTCACATTATGCTAACTCTAACCCTCTCTTTTTCTCTTCACCAAGTTACCACCTGCAATGCTGAGGATGATTTGTGCATTACAGTTGGTGGTATAAATCACAAGTGTCTGGACTTGCTAACCAGCTCATTTGCTATTGGTGGGAAGAGAAACAAAATAACAGGAGCATGCTCCGTCTGACATTCAGAAGAGGAGAGAGAGTGTACTTAATTGTTCTTAGATGCAGAACATTTAATGTGTCATCCCAAATGCTGTAGATTGGACAGGGAGGTAAAAAAATAAATAAAGATGAAAAAACAGGAAGAGGTAAAACAAAGAAAGTCCAAGAGAAGTCAGAGGACAGGAGCTTAAAAGGGAGAGATACAAGATGGAGGAGATAAGATGGTGAGAATCTGGAGGGGAAGCTTTGGAAGAATTAACTCTCAAGCAGTAAAATATGGCATGTGCTGTGAAAAGCCATATACCACTGGCTGCTGTGGGTACTTCTTCTGCCAGTGGGACGAAACAATCAGAGATTCATCTATAAAAACGTTCCACTGCATAAACTCCAGCATTTATGACTGAAATCCAATTCAAATTTCTAATTCAAGAAGAAAATAGGGCAGGCATTCTCTGAATTATGGTAAAACAAAAAAAAATTATTAGCCTAATATCTGGGACATAACTGCTGTATATATATAATTTTATTGTTTGAGCAATATTGTGTAAATGGTAGCACAATGGGATCAGGATACAGTCAAAAAATAGAATGATTAACTGGAATGGAACTTATGTTTGACAAAGTGATTATTGTTTTATTCTACTGATGTTAGATTGCGCTGTGATGATGATAATCACGTTACAGGTGATTTAAATCTTAAACATTTTTGGAAACATGTCTTTTTTCCTTCTCTCTGAGAGTCAGATGATAGGTTTGATGCCACTCTCATCTTTATTTTTTGGTAGCTTACAAGGAAATATAAAAAAAGGGACAGTTAATGACTAAGTGATGCAATGGTTCAAATTTTCCTTTAGCGCCAGACTTTTTGTGTCATATCACACTATAACTCATATCTTTGTTGTTTCAACTTTGACTAAAAAACCCTTTCTCAAAATTAAAAAATACACATTATGTTATTTTGATTGATGTTTTTATCTCATTGTCCTTGTTATTGGTCCCAAAACAGGTCACCTACAAGTGCACAAATCAGGAGGCATATGAAACTTGCAAAGACTAAAACTGTCTCTTGGATCCATACCATCAACACAACATGAAGTGAGCCATTTTGAATTAACTGTACAATGTTAGTGTATTGTTTGCCATTTGCAGGGAACATTCTGAATTCACCGGAAACGAGTTCGACTTACTGCGGCAATGCGGACCCAAGCTCTGGCACTGGTCATACAGGGAACGGACAGCCCGTATCAGGGAGTCCGAAACCCCATATTCCCGGAGAACCCCCCACAGGACTCCCCGGGGGACACGGTCGAATGCCTTCTCCAAGTCCACAAAGCACATGTGGACTGGTTGGGCAAACTCCCAAGCACCCTCAAGGATCCTGCCAAGGGTCCAGAGCTGGTCCACAGTTCCACGACCGGGGCGAAAACCGCATTGCTCCTCCTGAATCCGGGGTTCGACTATCCGGCGGACCCTCCTCTCTAGTACCCCCGAATAGACCTTACCAGGGAGGCTGAGGAGTGTGATCCCCCTGTAGTTGGAACACACCCTCCGGTCCCCCTTCTTGAAAAGAGGGACCACCACCCCAGTCTGCCAGTCCAAGGGCACTGCCCCCGATGTCCACGCAATGTTGCAGAGTCGTGTCAGCCACGACAGCCCCACAACATCCAGGGCCTTGAGGAACTCCGGGCGGACCTCGTCCACCCCCGGGGCCCTGCCACCGAGGAGCTTTTTGACCACCTCGGTAACCTCAGCCCCAGAGATAGAGGAGCCCATCCCCGGGTCCCCAGGCCCTGCTTCCCCAACGGAAGGCGTGTCGGTGGGATTGAGGAGGGGTCTTCGAAGTATTCCTTCCACCGATCCACAACGTCCCGAGTCGAGGTCAGCAGCGCCCCGTTGCCACCATACACAGTGTTGACGGAGTACTGTTTCCCCCTCCTGAGACGCCGGATGGTGGTCCAGAACCTCTTTGAAGCCGTCCGGAAGTCGTTTTCCATGGCCTCGCCGAACTCCTCCCATGCCCGGGTTTTCGCCTCGGCGACCGCCGCCGCCGCACTCTGCTTGGCCTGTCGGTACCTGTCTGCTGCCTCCGGAGTCCCACAGGCCAAGAAGGCCCGATAGGACTCCTTCTTCAGCTTGACGGCACCCCTTACCGCCGGTGTCCACCAGCGGGTTCGGGTGTTGCCGCCCCGACAGGCACCAACCACCTTATGGCCACAGCACCGGTCGGCCGCCTCAGCAATGGAGGCACGGAACACGGCCCACTCGGACTCAATGTCCCCAGCCTCCCCCGGGACATGGTCGAAGCTCTTCCGGAGGTGGAGTTGAAGCTCCTTCTGATGGGAGACTCTGCCAGACGTTCCCAGCAGACCCTCACAATGCGTTTGGGTCTGCCAGGTCTGACCGGCGTCCTCCCCCACCATCGGAGCCAACTCACCACCAGGTGGTGATCGGTTGACAGCTCCGCCCCTCTCTTCACCCGAGTGTCCAAGACACGGCCGCAAGTCCAACGATACGACTACAAAGTCAATCATTGAACTGCGGCCTAGGGTGTCCTGATGCCAAGTGCGCATATGGACACCCTTATGCTTGAACATGGTGTTCGTTATGGACAATCTGTGGCGAAGTCCAATAACAAAACACCACTCCGGTTCAGATCGGGGGGGCCATTCCTCCCGATCACGCCCCTCCAGGTCTCACTGTCGTTGCCAACATGAGCGTTGAAGTCCCCCAGCAGAACGAGGGAGTCCCCAGAAGGAGCACTCTCCAGCACCCCCTCTAAGGACTCCAAAAAGGGTGGATACTCTGAACTGCTGTTTGGACCATAGGCACAAACAACAGTCAGGATCCGTCCCCCAACCCAAAGGCGGAGGGAGGCTACCCTCTCATTCACCGGCGTAAACTCCAACGTACAGGCACCGAGCCGGGGGGCAATAAGTATTGCCACCCCTGCCCGGCACCTCTCACCAGTGGCAACTCCAGAGTGGAAGAGAGTCCATCCCCTCTCAAGAAGACTGGTTCCGGAGCCCAAGCCATGCGTCGAGGTGAGGCCGACTATATCTAGTCGGAAACTTCTCAACCTCGCGCACCAGCTCAGGCTCCTTCCCCACCAGAGAGGTGACATTCCACGTCCCCAGAGCTAGCTTCTGCAGCCGAGGATCGGACCGCCAAGGTCCCCGCCTTCGACTGCTGCCCAGCTCACACTGCACCCGACCCCTACGGCCCCTCCTACGGGTGGTGAGCCCTCGGGAAGGAGGTCCCATGTCACCTCTTTGGGCTGTGCCCGGCCGGGCCCCATGGGTAAAGGCCCGGCCACCAGGCGCTCGCCATCGAGCCCCACCCCCAGGCCTGGTTCCAGGGGGGGGCCCCGGTGACCCGCGTCCGGGCGAGGGGAACTCTGAACCATTGATTGACATCATCATAGGGGTCTTGGGAGCTACACTTTGTCTGGTCCCTCCCCTAGGACCTGTTTGCCATGGGTGACCCTACCAGGGGCATGAAGCCCCCGACAACTGAGCTCCTAGGATCACTGGGACACGCAACCCCCCTCCACCACGATAAGGTGGTAGCTCAGGGAGGGGTTGGACTCCGCCAGGGCTGCCCTTTGTCGCCGATTCTGTTCATAACTTTTATGGACAGAATTTCTAGGCGCAGCCAGGGTGTTGAGGGGGTCCGGTTTGGTGACCTCAGGATGAGGTCTCTGCTCTTTGCAGATGATGTGGTCCTGTTGGCTTCATCGGGCCGCGACCTTCAGCTCTCACTGGATCGGTTCGCAGCCGAGTGTGAAGCGGCTGGAATGAGAATCAGCACCTCCAAATCCGAGACCATGGTTCTCAGCCGGAAAAGGGTGGCGTGTGCCCCCTCCGGATCGGGGATGAAGTTCTGCCCCAAGTGGAGGAGTTTAAGTACCTCGGGGTCTTGTTCACGAGTGAGGGAAGGATGGAACGGGAGATCGACAGGCGGATCGGTGCAGTGTCTGCAGTAATGTGGACTCTGCACCGGTCTGTCTTGGTGAAGAGGGAGCTGAGCCGAAAGGCAAAGCTCTCGATTTACCAGTCGATCTTCGTTCCTACCCTCACCTATGGTCATGAGCTTTGGGTAGTGACCGAAAGAACAAGATCGCGGGTACAAGCGGCCGAAATGAGTTTCCTCCGTAGGGTGGCTGGGCTCTCCCTTAGAGATAGGGTGAGAAGCTCGGTCATCCGGGAGGAGCTCGGAGTAGAGCCGCTGCTCCTCCGCATTGAGAAGAGCCAGATGAGGTGGCTTTTTACCATCTACAAAACATTGCTAATCTCAGACCTGTTGTCTCTAGAGCTGAACTAGAGATGATTATCCATGGTTTTGTGTCATCAAGGCACAACCCCTGTCCTTGTGTCTTTGCACTGGCTCCCAAAAAAATTGAGGACCAAGTTTAAGATTCTTGTGATTGTGTATAGAGTACTGCATGGTCAAGCACCTGCATATATCAATGAGCTGCTGAAGCCGTACAACACCAGCAAGACCCTGAGGTCCTCTGATCAGGGTCTGCTGGTTGTTCGTCACACAAGACTTAAAACCAAAGAAGACTGTACCTTTGAGGTTGCAGCTCCTAAACTTTGCAACTGTCTTCCTCTGGAATTGAGAACTGTGAACCCTGTGGACATTTTTAAAATGAAGCTGAAGACACATCTGTTTATACTTGCCTTTGTTTGATTTGCGTGTGTGTGTGTGTTTAATGTAATTATCTGTATTTAATATATTTTAATCTGATATGTAAAGGACTTTGTGACCTCTGCTCTTGAAAGGTGCTATATAAATAAACTTTACTTTACTTACTACTTTTGTTACTTGCTTACCACCTAACTAGCACTAAGCACAAAAAACAGTCCAGGATGAGAATGTCATTAGCTCTACAGGTGGTCAAAAGTGATTACATTCCATGGCAGTCACCCAGTAGTTGTCAAGATATTTTACTCAAAACTGCAACAGCAGACCTCGTGGGTGCAAAAGGAAGAGTGAGTGGATTTTCAGAGATACAGACATTCAGCCTGGACACCATTAATGTTAACTGGAATAATTTTTTGACAAACTGTTATAACCGTTTCTCGATATGCCCAATACTTTTGTGCAGCTCCATCTGCAGTGCTGGTTGAGAAGCACGATGATATCTTACCCAGTAAACCTCACTGTGACGATAGAACTGTTAAGACGCAGACACAGCACTTGACTGTCATTCATTGAGAAATAATTAGCATGTAATCCATCCTAAAAGGACATATTGTCTTTATAACATTTAATGAGCTTTAAAGGGATACTTGTATTAAACAATGTGTGGGTAGTATGTGTAGATGAACGGTGGTAAACTTCCTCCTCCACTGGCCAAACTTCACCAAGTGACGTAAATGATGTAAATGACTTCATTTGGCAGAGTTTAGCTGGCTCTTGGGGCTGTTCCCGAAACTACAGGCTATATGTCTACGTTTTCGTAAGTGGGCGCCATCCTGTTCCTTGCACAGTAAAACAGAGGCTGAAAAACTGAGATCAAATGGTAAAAGTAGGCAGTTCAGATCAAATATAAACCAAAATTCTGTTGTTGAGGCTGGATTGCACCAACAAGGATTGGCTTTTAAATCATTGTTTAAATTTAAATTTTGTTGCATCAAACTTTAAAACTAGCATAAAATAATGTTTATGTTAAACTGCTCTTTAAATCTTGGTTAAGCTTTTACTCTAAACCTAGATTAAATTTAATTCTGTTGCACCAAAACTTTAAACTGTGATGTAAGATTAAGTAAGAGTTTTAACTTTTTACAATGACTGCTTTTTCTAAATGAAGTGAGCAAAAATATCGAGTTCCTTTAAAGAAGGTTGAGTGACAGACTCAATATACTCACCTTAGTCGATCCGTTAAAAGAGTAAGCGGGTGCTGCTGCCAACCCCTCCTCTCTTTTATACTAACTAGTTGCCAAGAGAATTTTTATTTGTTTATTTATTTATTATTTTAATATTTAAATAACACGTCCCTATTGATCAAACTCAGCTGAAATTCTGTATAAATAGACTTAACTAAACCAAGGTTAATTGTAAATGGTGTAAGAGATCTGCTTAATTTTAAATCTAGATTTACTTATTTTAAAACCTGATTTTACTAAACTCTGATTGGAGCTAATCTTAGATCAGATTAATCATTGTTGATGTACCCAGCTTGAGCTGCCTATTTTACAACTTAAATGTTTTTAGAAACACATTTAGCTCACTTTTTAACTGTAACACAAGATGCAGCTGGCCGCCTTTATATTGAACATACAAGGCTGCATTTCGTCATCCACCAGTGGGAGCCTTAACTGGTCTGATGCATTCAAATAGTTGTTGTAATTTCCACCTTTTAAGCAAAAGCCAATGCCACAACCCTTTTTCTCTGTTTTCTCTGATCATGTAGCACCAATTTGCATCTTCCTGCATCTTCAGAGGCACCTTAGTTTTATATATAAGGACCTTTCTTATATCGGTGAAATACTTTTAAAGCTGTTTCCTTTTTCCGTCTTGGTTAGGTTAGCTTAAACACATTCTGTCTCTAGTTCAACACACACATATAAGATGGATATTAAATCTTCTCATTGCTGTTAAAATGCTGAACTACTGCTTTAAGCACTCAACAGATGACTTTTTTATGTAACTTTACATAAATAGGAAGGCCTTTTGAGACACTCTGAGCATTGAGCTGGATCTTAAAGTCCTTGTTCATTGATAATGAGAAAATACAGTTGAACTGACCAGAACACTTTGTCCTTGGTCACCCGCTCTGAAGAAAAGTCCACTTGCGACCCAGGTCTGTAGAGGCATAGAGCTGGGCACACAAAAAGAGAGAAGACCACAATTAGACAGCAAAACATAAACTCAAAGCATGTAGCATTAAATTATGAAGTCTAACCCGAGCCCTATTACCAGCTATATCCTTTACAATGGCGGATAAATCAAGTCTATTTGGATCACCCCAGTTCACCCAATCGAGCTACTGAATTTCATGCTTCACCAAGTTAAGACTGAGCCCCAATGAATTATTAATTACAGCAAGTTTTGTGTATGTGTGACTGTGTGTGAGTTTTTCTAATATTTTATGAGCAGTGTGTATTGTGTGTGTGTATTGTGTGTGTGTGTGTGTGTTGCCCTTGCTTTTATGGCATTGATTCCACCCCTAATGAAAGCCTATTGATTCCTACACGAAAAGCATCCTTGAAGCCTGAAAAGCACACTGGAGCTGAGAAAATAATTTTACCACATAAACTTCCTCTACCATAAAGAAACACAACACAGCTTTACAAAACAGTTGTCACTAAGAGGTTCAGTTGTTAAAACAGTACATTCTGTCAAAATCTTTACATAACTAACAAGCTTTATATGAGCAAGATTGCTCAGGGTCATGAGAAAACACCAGTCATCAGTGATCAAACTTAATACTACAGCACACTGCAGCTGCACATTTCTAGCTGTGAAAAACAAAAACTAAAGCTAACCTTGATAGAAATCTGTCCCTGCCCTCACAAACTAATTTAACTAACTAATTTACCCATGCTGCTCAGCGTCCTCCCATCAATTTCCAGCTAAATGATTTCTTTGTTCTGTCTGAATAGATTCCTCACTTCCATATGCAGGCTGCCCATATGGAACAGATTAAAACCTAATTGAATTCCTTACTTAATTACATGTAAATTATTAAACTTAAAAGAGGAGCTGAGTTGGCTCAAACTTATGAACTACCAGACCTACTTTCCCACCTTGATGTCTCCAGCTCCATTTCCACTTGATAGAACTTTAACTTTTCAGTTAGGAGTTATGAGCTTTAAGAGTGTAGATGTATCCTTCTATTCACAGTTGAAAATGTGGAATGACACAGATCCATTAATCATTTTATTTGAGTTTTGAAATAATACACTGAAATACATTTTTTGAATTATTTTTTTGACATTTCCCCCTATTTGACCGTCTGAAAACACGGGTACAGAATCGGGGGTCACAAAACATTGACACTGTGATGATAATGTTTGTGTCATATTCAGTTTAAGAACATTTCCTCATTTTGTCGTTTTATGGGTGGCTGTGGCTCAGGTGGAAGAGTGAGTCATCCTCTAATCCCAAAGTCCTTGGGCAAGGTACTGAGTCCCAATTTGCTCCTGATGCTGCGTCATCGGAGTGTGCATGCGTATGAATGATTACTACCTAGTAGGTGGCACCTCTGCCACTACTGTGTGAATGTGTGGGTGAATGGGTGAATGTGACATGTCCTGTGAAAGCACTTTAAGAGGTTGAAAGGACTAGAAAAGTACAGCTATACAAGTACAGTCCATTTGCCATTTACCATCTGAAAATACACCGTATACAGGCAGCGTTTCTCCTGGACACTGTCAAGTGGTGTATCATTCGTACACAACAGGTTCCAACCAGCAGTGTTCTCAACAGATGTCACCCATCCACATTTTAGGCAAGTGCTGTCCAGCCGTCTGGCGGCGTATCATACAGATGGCATTTCGTGCTGGATTCTTATGCCAAAATCATTGTAAAAGCAGCAACATATGATGACTTTGGAATGAGAACAGGCTGGAACGTCTGGAACGCTAATTTTATCTTAGTAAATACACTGGTGAGTACAATGTGATTGTAGCTGAAATAAATAATAACCAAAACCAGGAAAATATGCCCCCACATTTTGACAAAACCATTATCTAACCATTATCCATTAGCATTACCCTTTAAGAGCACCTGAAGTATTGAACCAATGCGGTGGAATTAAGTGAGGTTCTTGTTCTGCTACTGCTGTGTTCAAAATTGAAACTGAATGGATTGCTGAGATGCACTGATAGCAGAGATGTCTTGCTGGTGTAACATCAGTGCTGTTTCCTTGTTCAGTCATTTATGTTGTGATACCCACCCTGCTCTCCTTGCAGTAGGCCAGGAGCTTGTCTTCTTCCTTCGGGTGGAAGATGAGCGTGTCGGGAATGAAGGCGATGGGCTGTCGCTGGAAGGAGGAGCCTTCATCTGTGCTGATAAACAGCATCTGATCCCGTTCATTAATGGATGAGCCTACCAGCACCACCTAAAAGGGAGACAGAGGAGGAAGGGAAGAAATCAGAGGTCAGAGTGTAATCTCCTGAGATGTATATGTTGCTCAGTCAGCAGTCTGTGGAAGAAGCAAAGACAGTATCCTAATATCAATACTTGTGCATATTGCAAGAGAAAACTGATGAATATAAATGCATGCATGCCAATGTATTTAAGGCCGTTCTCTGAACTATAAAAACTGTCCATCAAGCTTACAAGCTCCTTAGACTGAGGTGACACTATATTGATTATCTATTTAGAGTTTAATAGCTCATAAAGTGAAGACATTAAATGCTGGGCACAGCAGGACCTGCCAGCCCACCAATCATAATTATGTCCTAGACAGCCATAAGTAAGGCTACCAATAGGGTTGATCAATAGGAGGTAATGGGCCAGTCATATTCTTTAGGAGTTTGAGAGAGACGGGAAACTGTCCAATGACGGTTGTTTAATCTCATCACAGTGTTTGTCTATGGAATGTTTTATGCTTGAACCACAAATATGTCAAGCATGTGAAAAGTACAAGTTTGCTGTTGTTTTTCAGAGGTGGAATAGTCACAGCTTGAGGGATGCAGCAGTATAGCCTGTAGAGAAGGTATCATGTTTAAGTCATTATACATGAACTCAGGGTTGAAGCATCATTCAGTTTTTACCAAGAGCATGAAGATATGCAACACGTTCTCATCCCACATCGCCTCTTTGTCAGTAGACTTCTACATATTCAAGCTAGGTATCCTACTGCATCTGCTGTTGACAACAAATCGGGGCAACAACAGCACATGGTAAGGTTGAGAAAATAACATAATGGCTTGGCTCTGTATTCATACAGGAAGAGATCCCCGTTGTCAACACACTTTCATCGCAAGTCATCGCATGTTGCCGCTTTGCAGTGGACTTCCGCATCTAAATATTACGGTTTAGGTGTTTTTCTGCATCTGCTATTTATGTTTCAGGATGCCACTACTGTGATGTCAACACAAGCACATGGATTAGATGAGATGTGATTGAGGCTCACTCAGCAACGAGAGATCAGAGACTGCTCTGCGCACATAGTTTCCTTTTTTTTAAACTTGGTTTAAAAAATTACCAATAAATCTACCTTCTACCTTCTAAGTGAAGACCAGGCTCCTGCATGAAAGTCCAGGGCTTGTTGGATCTATCCACCACCCCCTCCCAGGCACCCTTGTGCCCCCTATATTACATCTTAACCTGACAGGGCCTGTCCTGCAGCATTCTCAAGTGACCTCAATTTGGCCAGCATATCATAACATCTCGACCAGTTCTGTCTGGCTGAGTTCTCAGCTGATGCCTTCCAGCAGTGTATCATGCAGATGCAAAAGTTAGCTTTTTGTGTTGGGTTTTTACGCTCAAAGCACGGCAAATGTGGTAGCATCTGATGATTTCAGAATGAAAACAGGCTAGTCCTGGGTGAAAGTCCCCTCCTGTCCACCCAGTAGGGACCTTCATGCTTATTATAGTAAGTAGTTATAGGCATTGTTTGAATCTGACACCATTCAGTGGCATTTCATATGGCTACGACAGGTGCTGTCCATCCACATTATGAACCAATGGCCATATTACAAAGCAACATATTATACCACTGTTTAAGGTGGATTTTGGCTTCGGTGTCTGATAATGTGGCTGTATTTGATGACTTTAGAATGCGAGTTGGCTGCTGACCTATGGAAACAAAAAATGTTCTGTTCAAACATTTGTGGATTCAACATCAGAGATTTCTGTATCATATGTATTTTTTACTCCACTAATTTCTCTGAGATTTCCAAACACATTTTTGCTTCTGAAATCTTGCTGTCTTTTCGCTCTGTTGTATCATAAAACCTTCAAATTCTCAGTCACATAACCTTGCCATTAAACACACATTGAGCTTGTGATGCTGTAGGTGAGTAATTATGTTATTATATTAAATAAATAAAATGAAATTAAATGCACTGAGACACACAAGCTAGTAAGTAAGCATGCACACATAAACACACAGATCCTTTTCAGTATTCCGTCATGAGTGCATAGCATGCCCCACATCGTACTGGCTGTACTGTGTGTGTGTGTGTGTGTGTGTTTGTGCAACTCTTGCTAGTTCTGAATACACTTCTTTGAGTAACATGGTCAATACGAAGCCTGGCGTTTGTTGTCTGGCAGAGGAAGGCCTACAAGACAAACGGTGGAGTGATCAAAACAGAAAAGCAGGAGAGGAAACGCACAGAGGACTGGACAGTTTCTCTCAACATACAGTTCTTTCTTTTTATTTATGTTTTTGATGTCTGTAATTGAACTGAGAGCTGCCCACATTGTTTACTTTTGACAGCCGATTTACTAGAAGGTTCGTGGTTCAGTGCTTTGCTCAAGGGCATGTCAAGAGTATTTGCTGAGAGAAAGCAAAGATGTTGGCCTTTTTTCTTTCAAAAAAAAAATATATATATATATATATATATATATATATATATATATATATACATATATACATGTAAATATATATTTAAAAAAACAACAGAAAATTAGCACAAAAAAAGGCAAGTTAAAAAGAAACGAAACAAACAAATAGAAAAAATAAAATAGAAGTGATCTGATAAAAAGCTAAAAAAAAAACAAGAAAAGAAAAATAACAACCTATAAACTAATTTTAAATATATAATTGATGATTATGAATATATTCTTTGGATAATTTTCCATAGCTTTTTAAAAAGATATATATTGCAATTTGAGGGAAGTTGCTCATTGCCTGTGGTCCCATGTTTTTTTTTTTATTCAAAGAAATCAAAACAAATTGCTCAGGCTCAAAGTTTAAATAGTTGTGAACCACATCTGAATACTGCACAAGAAAAGGGATGTCGATCCAGGCTTTAAAGGGTTAAACAAAGTTCTTATGGCAGTCCTGCATTTATCATGATAGTTATTCAAAAAACATCAGATAATTTGCAAATATTCATAACACTTCACTGATTAATTTGTAAAGCATCTCAAATTGTAAATGAAAACTTTTTTGTAATTTATCATTTTCTATTCAATTTTGTATTACTGCTTAGTATTTTCATCTATTAGGCAATCTTTATTTTAATCTGTTTTATGCTTGATTATTGCTATTAAGGGGGAGGTATCTTTATAAGCATTTTTGGCTTCTTAACTCTCCTGCACAATGCTCAAACCCTTTTGAATTCCTACTGTCTTTTCTAAACATATATATATGTGAAAATAAATAAACTAAAGTAAACACATGTAATCTGTAAGATGCTGATTGTAATAACTGAGTAATAGTAGAGTATAGTCACAAGTATTAACAAGCAGGAGACATACTGTAGGGCAATAGGGAATTTATTTACATGACAACATAGCAACATATTAGAATCTTTGAGACAATGTTTACTTTATTGAACATGTCTCATTGTGGTCTCTCTCTCTCTCTCACACACACACACACACACACACACACACACACACACACACACACACACACACACACACACACAGTCACTTCTGTCACCATTGGGGAAATTACACAGACTCACATTGATTTCTTGGAGCCTTACAGCAAACCATAATCATTACTTGCCTAATTCTACAATTCCTTACCACTGACATGAAAAATTACTCCATCCTCTTCTCCAGAATGTCTCATATTAATAGTTTTGCAAGGGCTTAAAGAGGGAACCTCTCAAGTCAGAGATGAAGCAGAGACTTGAGAAAAGGGAGAATAAATGGATGGAACATTATGTTTTTTGGTGCTAATGTTTTCTGTTCTTTTCTCACATATTCCATTTAGATCTACATGATGAGCCTCTCTCATATCATGGCTTTGGAACCAATAATATTAAGGACAGTACTGGTCAAAATGAATAACAGTATTGGTTTGAATCCAGCACAGATACCTTAAATGGTAAATGGACTATATTTGTTTAGTGCTTTTCTAGTCTTATTGACCACTCAAAGCGCTTTAACACTACATGTCACATTCACCCATTCACACACACATTCACACACTGGTGGCCGAGGCTACTGTACGGGGTGCCACCTGCTACTCAGTAGCAGTAATCAGTAATCTTTCACACACATTCGCACTCCGATGACACAGCATCGGGAGCAATTTGGGGTTCAGTATGTTCAGACATGTTGCCCGGAGGAGCTAGGGATCGAACCACTGACCTTCCGATTGACCGACCGACGACCCACTCTACCTCTGAGCCACACCTGCCCCTTTGAAATCATCACAAATATACTGAAAAAAAGGTCTGAATTGGAAAAAAGCTTGTGTGGATCTTAATACATTGCAGGACTGGACTCACCTGATGCAGTAATGTGACTTGTCAACAAGTGGCACTCTTGTCAATCTGTAAGCATGAAGCAAGCCTTTGAACCTTCATCCTAAAGCTGAAACTGGCCTTCAATCATCAATTCACAAAGAAGACTGGGAACTTTTTTTGAGGAGGCTACAAAAAGATGATTGGGGCAGGCAGACAGACGCTACATCGCACAAGTCATCATCCTCCATAAAAAAAAAAAGACTTTGATACATGCTTCCTCTGTAACCATTTCCTCTGAGTAATAACTCAAGCTTTGGGAAGCACACTGATGATATTGTGTGAGGCAGATAAAAGCCCGCTCTAAACTTCCTGTGTCTGGAGACTGTAGGGGTGTCACACATTAAGGGGACTTACAGAAACAAAACTGAGCTCTTTTGAGTCTGCAAAGGGTTTAAACACCAGTGTGGCTTTGCGGTGTGTACACTGAATCTGTGCCAGGCTTGATAATCTTTCGTTCACAGTCAGTCTGACAAAGGGAGCTGATCGTTGAGAACACACAAGTCCTGCTGTGTTGGCACATATCAGAGGGTATCAGCTCTATAATCTTTTATAAAACAACACAATCTACTTAGCAGCTTACAATAGTTGATGGAGGAGTGCTGGCATGCAGTTGCAGTTTAAAGCCAGACTGGAATTTGCTAAAATGCATATTGACAAGCCACAATGCTTCTGGGAGAATGTCCTGAGAGATGAGACAAAACTGGAACTTTCACATCAGCTGTACCTTACCAGCTGTACAGACAAAAAAATGAAGCTTTCAAACAAAAGAACACCATGCCTACTGTGAAACATGAGGAGGCTCGATTATGTTTTGGAGCTGCTTTGCTGCACCTGGAACAGGGTGCCTTGAATCTGTGCAGGGTAGAATGAAATCTGAAGACTATCAAGGCATTCTGGAGAAGAATTTACTTCCTATTGTCAGAAAGCTCCATCTCAGTCGCAGATCATGGGTTCTCCAACAGGATAATGACCCAAAACACACAGCAAAAAGCACCCAAGAATGGCTAAGAACAAAACATTGGGCTATTCTGAAGTGGCCTCAATGAGCCCTGATCTAAATCCTGTTGAACATCTATGGAAAGAGCTGAAACAAGCAGTCTGGAGAGGGTACCCTTCAAACCTGAGACAGCTGGAGCTGGTCGCTCAGGAAGAGTGGGCTAAACTACCTGCAGACAGGTGCAAAAGTCTCACTGAGGGCTACAGAAAACTCTTGCTTGCAGTGATTGCCTCTGAAGGTTGCACAACAAAATATCAGGATAAAGGTCCCATCATTTTTGTCCATGCCATTTTCATTTGCTTTATTATTTTAAATATTCTGTTGAATCAAAAATTTAAAGCAATGTCTGATTTTCATTTAATATTTAATTAACAATAATGGATGCCACTTACTTTTGTCAGTGTCAAGTTATTTCAGACAAAATTGTGGGTTCTTCTATTTTTATGGAAGGGCACCAACAAATTTGTCCATGTCTGTAGGTATTGACTTATAATGCCTCATGGAATCATACATTATGGGCCGTTTTTACGAAGCTTCCTAGTACTATGAGTTGCTCCTGGTGATGAAATTCTAAAATTGTTATTTTCTCTCCTTTCTCCCCTTAAAGTTAAGACTAATTCCTGGTAAAAATAAAAGTTATTCACAAAGCATCTTAGCCCTAAAGAGAGCACCGAAGGTTAAAAAAAAAAGTGTTAGGTGAAGCAGGCAGGACTTTTAAGAGGCTTAAGATTTTCTGAAGCAGAGTAGAAAACAACAGAAAGGCAAAAATGTTGGATGACTCACATCTCCCACCCATCACAATAACAACATCATGCGAGGTATATAAAGTGACTATCAACATTGAAATGACTTGCAACTGTAAAACTGCAACAGTGCAGCTGTGTGATCACACAAACAGCTCTGCAGTCTCATATTGTAAAGCAGTTCATTGCTTTTCCACTGGGCATCCATACCTTGCAGGCTCACAAGAGTCTGTGACAACCAATCACATTTGTTAAAAGAATGTTTCATACCCCACAACAGGGTCAACCACACCTACTCTAAAATAAAAGTTTCTGTCACTTCCTGCTCAGAGTTGCTCTGAGAACTTTCCTAATCCACTCCTAAACTAGGACTCCTTGCTAGAAGTTGTTAGGCTACGTTAGGCTTCTTTTTCCCTGAATTAATCATATGAATCAGGTAACACCTCCACTTGATATTAATTTTAAATCACTACCGCTAGCACCACTCGCCAAATTACCAATACCAGGGTGACCGAGAATCTTTACCAACATGTAATGAAGGATGTGTCACTAATGGAGGCACAATGCACAACGAAAGTAAACAGTAGTAGCAAAATTGTGGAATGTTCTAAATGGTTCAAAATTAGGTGCAGGAACAGAACCAGTTCTATGCTGGTGGAACAGGATTATCACTCAGAATAGCTCTTTTAGTTTTATGAATACAGTGTTGTCATATCTGATTGACAAGATGGCAAAAAAACAAAATAAAAATAAGGCCCAAGTTGCAGTAAATCAGAAGAGTCCTTGCCTTTTCATTGACATTTGGGTCCACACGTAAACACCCATACACATGCATATTGGTAGCGGCTTGCATCTAGCAACTCCTAATGCAATTGCTTTTCACTTAATTGCCTATGTTAATTGCTTGGGTTCTAGTTTTCACTGTTAGCGGAAGTTGCGTGTGACAGCAGCTTACTCAGCTGTGGTCTGCTGGGAATCAAGACTTGGGAGAGCAGAGCAGTGTGGGAGCCCAGAGGACACCAGCAGACAGCATACAAGTTGTTTGAGGATAGGATGTTTGGCCTTTTCTATGGGTAGATTTCAAACATAAATACCTTCCTGGTATCAGAGGATGTGTAAGTATTAAAAAACTATCAAGAACCAAAATTTTGTAAACTTGTCTTTGATATGATAGTTCTTGATTAAAGACCCATTTCTGCAATTCTGTCTTGTGCACTCAACAGTTTGCAACCAAACAATGATTGACTTCTGATTATTTCTGAGGTCAAGATTGAACTTTAAACTGATGGGTCATTAATATCATGTTTGGAAGAGAGGTTTTATAGTTTCTTGTCCAACTTTCTTTATTAAAAAACATCTTAACAAAATAATTCCACTCATGTCCAGTGCAGCCTCCCTTTTGTCAATATCCTCAATCAAACCAGTCTAAGGTTGGTATCAACAAAATATCACTCAAATAAGTTAGGATGATGGCTGTTCCATCAGTGTGTGAGTGCGTATGAATGTTTAAAGCCTGAGTAGCAGGTGGCACCTTGTAGCTTCGGTCACCAGTGTGTGAATGTGTGTGTTAATGGGTGAATGAATTTTAGCAAATTCTCATGCCGAAGTTGACAATCTCAATGCCAAAAGCCACCTGAGAACACAACTGGATAGAACTGGTCACAGTGTTATTAAACACTACCAGACGGCTGGACAGCCAGGTACTCAGAGCATGATTAAGCAGACTCTGAAGTCCACTGCAAAGAAGGTAGAAGGTAGATTTAAAACCAGCAGCTACTATGGAGATTCCATCCAGTTGATTGGTGATGCTACTGATGGCATTGTTCAATTCCTGCAGTGCATTTTTTGAATTTGCATCAAAGAATTGAGTCTAAATTGTTCACACGTCAGTCCATCCAATGCAACAGATAACAGAGCAGTCCCAGATGTCCCATTGCAGAGTGAGACCAAAAACCACTTCACTCTCCTGCGATCAGATACTAGACATAAGAAGGCTTGGCAGAGGAACAGCACCTGCTCCAAGTCAGGCCTCACCGTGATACCAACTCTTCTCCCTCCTTTCATTTGGCACTTTCAGTTTCATTTCTCCCCTACAGTCCGACAATTCAGTCCAAGCCCCACACAACATTTCCCGATGCTGATAAATGCCACTCTATCATAGAAAAGTCGTGCTTCAGCAGAAGGGGCCATGGTGCTGAAAAACTGTTGCTGAATGAGCCTTAATCGCACCTCACCCACTTTTTTCTCCAGCGAGTGGACATGAGACAGAAGAAGGCTTGGAAGAGGAACAGGTCTTGGTCCAAGTCGGGTCAGTCTTTACATACACTGCAAGTGAGTTGTCTTGTTTCCTTTCTTAAAAATCACAAAAAATACACCTTTTCTCAAAGCCAGATACTGAGACAGAGATTATTGCTGGATTTTTAAAATTCCTGGTGGTCCTTGAACGCTTTATGGGCCACAAATGTTTCATTGAAACTCATTGAAAATGTCACCAAAAATACAGTTTGCCATTAGCAGATCCTGTGAAAAAACATGAAATATTTTCGAAAATCAGATAAAGATATGAAGTATTGTGTCCTACAAAAACATAGAGCACAAAAACAATTCATTTTAGGCAGATTATTATCATAATGTAACAGTCTGAGACAAAACCTAAACAATGCCAATGCTGCACTCTTCACTCGGACTGTCCTGTTGGGATTTAATCCTATATTATATCTTTCACCGTTACATGGAGACATATCAGCTCTACTGCACCAGTTGCTATTGGAATAACATTCGTTGTGGTTTTATTTATTGTGTATCATAAAGGGGCTTCATTTCACTTTTCATTGTGCACATCTGGGTTGTAAAATTACAATAAATGAACTTTGGAACTCTTTCTAAAGCAAACATAAATACAGCCGTCCCTTACTTTTATAAAGCCCTTTGTAAATGGTGCCTTGTTTACTTATTTATGTGGCACCATAATTGGGAAGTCAATTTTCAGGTCAATTTTATTCATAAAGCCCATTATCACAAAACACGATTTGCCTCAGAGGGCTTTACAGCATATGAACAAATGTATTTTACATAGCAAGAGCATTTTGTTTTTCAGTGACCCCCCCCCTTGATCTATCTCTCCACATCTTGACGTGTTCTCTGTCTGTTTGATGTTGTGTTTGCCTTGGCTTTCTCCTGCCACTCTCTGTTTCTCTCCCTCTCATTGATGGATTTCTCTGTCTTCTTCGCCCTGCCAATATCTCCTTCTGCTCCCACTGAGTCTCCTCTGTATCAGTCTCTAACTGTTCATGATGGACGGCAGGTCTAGGCTTTCCATTAGAGGATGGAGACAATGATCAAACCTCGGGAAAGCTCTCTCTCCTTTTTTAATTACATTGCTCCATCAAGTATAGAGGAGGAGAGGAGAGTGAGAGGGAGGTGAGGACAAGAGGAACCTCACAGCAATTATTCTCCATTTAATTACAGAAAGTAAAAAACAATCTGCACCTCCTTGCCTTGAAGCTCTGTGTGTGTGTGTGTGTGTGTGTGTGTGTGATTGACAGCCTCACCATATAGGAACACACCTGAAAGACTCTTCTCTCTTACTGATGGCTGCCACTTGACAAGTGTGTCAACCGCCCACAGACACAAACGCACACACACACACACACACACACACACACACCACAGTTATACTCTGTGGTACTGGGAGCATTCATCTCCATGACAGCTCTACTCTGGCAGGGGCCAACAACAGACAGCAACTGCTATATTTATTCACAAATTTAATATCTGACAATAAATGTGTCTGACGTCAGACAGAACTATCTAATTCAGAGACACTCTATAGAGTGAAATGCCTCCTTCAAGTTACTCATGATGGATAACATATTCACAGTCACACCTGACTGCTGTTATTCAATGATGATTTGATGACGATCTAGATATGTGTAGTTGATGTAAAGTATGGTGTAAAGTGTCTAGCCTGTTTTCATTTCAAAGTTAGCAAATACTGCCACTTTGCCAGTGATTTCAGCGTCAGACACTAATACCAAAAGCCACCTTTAGCTTTTAGCGACAGTGTCTGACACATCATGATATGCATCAGTTTGTATTGTAGCTGGATGGAACGTCCCGTGATGGTGTGATATACCCACACTCAACTAGATGGCACCAGGCATGTCAGTATGATATGCAGACAGGTGGTGTCAGTTCATAACATGGGCATGTCATACTAATGGATGGTGTCAGGTTGAAAAGTTGCCAATTATGATGTGATATAAGGTAGTGGTGTGGGCAAGAGGGGTGGTCAACAAACCCCAGACATTCACCTAGGAGCCCGGTGTATGCTTCCTGTATAAATAAGGTGCTGAACTATTAAGTTTTTTTTTCAAAACCTAACCAGATGACAAGATGACATCTTAAAGACATTTTTGATCAGTTACAGTCATGTTGGGCTGATTCATATGATTAATTCAGACTGATTTTAAGAAGTGGTTTATTCTGCCCTAGATTCATCGCATAAATCTAAAAATAGACAACCACAGCCAGGCACTGGGTTTGACCCACTGCACTGGTCTGCGATCATTCACTCGATTCACTCGATTTCAGGGTCTCTGGCGATCAACACCAGAGACCCTGAAAACAACTCCTAAGTAATACTGCAACAAAATAATTCCACTGCCTGTTTTTCATTCCTGCTATCTCTCAGGGACTCTCATCATCTGTGCTTCTTCTTCATCTCCAAAATTCAACAGGGTCCTTTGTGGTTATCTTTAAAGAAAATGTGATGCCAGTTATGGCTGACTCAAGTTAACAGAGAAAGTCAAAGTTAGACACTTCCGCCAAGTTTAGTTCAGAAATTGTTCTTCTGCAAAATGACTATCACATGGTGTTGAATGGAACTGTTTTAATGATAAAAGCTGGAATATGACTATGACTATGTTACGTATGATAATCAGTAGTGATCAATCAGGCTGCTGAAGCATGTCCCAAACCTGCCAGATCAGATTTTGGCAATGACACAGGCCACAGGTTAATTACAAACTGCCACTGCAACAAACACTTCAGACACAGAGAGAGACCCTCGCTGAGACAGAGTGAGACAGAGAGGGAGAGAGACAGACAGAGAGGGATAGATAGAGACAGAGAGGGAGAGCTGCAAACAGTTACTGCATGCAAAGGGTAGCAGGGCTGATGTGGGAGATAGCAGGCGCTAGAATGAGAAAAAAAGTTCAAACAAAATGTTAAAGACTCAGTCAAGACAACAAAATACAGAAAAAGGCCACAAGACAAAGGGTGGATCTGACTCATAGACTGTAATATTAAATATGGATATCTTTAGGCCTTAATAAAATGTAAACATGTGAGTTATATAACACCCCCACACCACCCCCACAGTTGTCATGAATGTTGAAATTAACTTTAGAGACTGAAACTGTCTTTTTGTACCAGGCTGTAAACATTTTCATTTCTGCTGTAAGTTGGGCATTTTAACATGAGGGTCTTTACTTTAAGGATTGACTCTTTTGTTACCAGCCTCAAGTGGACATCAGACAAACACTTTTTGGTGCTTCCAAAGCATGTAAACATGTAGTAGAAAGCTTAAATACAAGTATGAGCCTGAAAATGAGCAAACCAGGTCCTCTTTAACAACACTCTATTTATGTGGGCAAATTTCAACATTCACTCTCCTTTCAGATCTCTCTTTGGTTGCTTCCAACTCCTTAGAAAAAAAACTGCATCTTCAGCTGTTAAATATGCTCACCAGTCAGTCTCTAACTGTGTCTGTCTGAGCAGGTCATGTAAAGTGAATTTATTTGTTTATAGTTGTATGTGGTATGATAATGATGTGATGATAAGAATATTAATTAGTGCAGCTTGAAATGTCAGTATTTAGGGACACTGTACTTTAGGGACACTGTACTTGATGAATGCTAGTGATACAGAGACATACAACGAGAAGTGGAGGCACACAGAGAGACAATGAGTGAAATGTGAGCTTACAGTAGTCTGCCCCTGATTGGCACAATTAAAAAGCATTATGCTGCCAAGACCCTCTCATGCAACACATGCTGGTCTGCCAGCCCTGCCCTGTCAGCTCTGCCCAGCAAAATTCAATTACCACTTATCAGTGACAACAAGCACTGCTCTGACTGGCATACATATCTGTGATGCTGGACACACACTCACAGACACACACACACACACACACACAGGAGAGAGCTAGCTGAAGGCAGAATCAGACACAGATGCAGTAAATCCCAACACATCTCTGTGTTTGCTGCCGTCTCTCACCTATATGGGGCGCTGAGTTGTGCACTCTGAAAGAAACAGCAACATTTCTCTACATTTAGCTCTGAAATGTGACTAAAATGAGGTGTGAATTTTTCAGTCACTTTTTAATCACAGTTAGAGCAATATTTGCGAACTTTGTCAGATTTATTCTTTTGTGAAAAAATATGTTCAGGATCATGTCACTGTAAAATAAAATGTTTAAAATTAAATCTAAATGTTTAATATTAAGTCTAAATGTTATATGTTAAATCTAAATGTTAAATCTAGATGTTTAATGTTAAACCAAATGTTAAATATTAATTACAAATCTTAAATCTTGATGTCATGACTATAAATATTTAACTAATATGCAAATCCACACTGCACTTAGCAGAAGCACCAAAATAAGAGCTCAATGTATTGATGTTCTGTGTAAATGGTGACCAACAGATTGAGTTTTCATTCTGCAGTTCAACTCTGCCTCACTTCTGGCTTATATGAGAAACTTGACGTGATGAGAGTGGCCTGCACCTCGGGGGAGGCAGAGACGGACTCACTGTAGCAGCTGAATTCAGCTAACCTGCTAAACCAGCAAGGGCTCACACAGTGGGCGGCAGCGCTGGGTGTAACCCAGGGAGATGAGGTTTGCGCTGCAGTTTGTGACACGTGGCCTCTTCTCTATTTATGGTCGGCTTGGAGTTATGGATGCATTGTCATGGATATGTTTGCAAGGCTGTGGGGTCGAGATGCATGCAAAAGAAAAGCCTCACGTTAATGGTCAGAAAGAGAGACACCTGCTTTTAAACAATATGACACA
Organism: Plectropomus leopardus; assembly: GCF_008729295.1. NCBI lineage: Eukaryota > Metazoa > Chordata > Actinopteri > Perciformes > Serranidae > Plectropomus > Plectropomus leopardus. Next base: position 383,351 of record NC_056485.1, on the reverse strand, counting down.
CTTGGACAATTACAGGTTTTTGGATGAGCACAACTATTGCAGCGCTGGCATTTGTGTGAAGGGGGTTGAAGGAATGAATGAGGGGGTCTTTGTTCACATAGGCCAAAAAATGTCATATTCTCTATTGCTCTATGGATGATTGAGGCACCTAGCTAGCAAGACATTTCGGTTTGGTTTGGAGCGAGATAAACTTCATATTTTACATGGTCATTGTCCGGCACAAAAAAAAACATGCACATGGTAGGATGATGCAGCCTATTACTGTGATGTCGCAGCATGCACAAAGCTGCATGGTCCCTATGTTTACACAACACCACAGACTGTCAGGATGGTTAGGTTTAGGCAAAAGAGATACATGGAAAGGTGTAGAAAACACACACACATCAACACCAGAAGCAAACTCCAGACTCCCACATGACAGTCAGTTGTTTTTGTGACCCACCTCCTCACCCTTCTTCCCTAGAAGCACTCCTTATTTTATATGGTTACTAGCAGTGTTAACACCGTACACAATCCTTCAGCATTTCCTGTATGCACGACTGGTTCCATCCAGCCATGTTCTCACATCACGCAGCCTGTGCTCATTGCATGTGAACGCACTCAGTGCCATTTGGCCCTCTGCCAACATATGATAACAACCCCATTGGTTCTGTTGAAGCACATTCTTATCTGTTGCCATCCAGCTGCGTTCTGGTTTGACGTGTCACGCAGAACAACTCTACTTGAAGATCGAGAACGGGTTGCACCGCAGTCATCCTGGAAAGGATTACATTAAAAATTTCAGCAAACCTTCAAAGGAGTCAAATCAAGTACTCAAGTGGAAATGTATGTATAATAAATATGTCACATAATGTTTAAAAAGTAAAAACACAGAGTGAACATGAATTTATGACGTGATTGTATGCCTCCGCTCACCCATCAAGACACACTTAAAGTTTGCATCCATGTCTGTGAAAACATGGATGCTTCACAAACAACCCACCCCCGACCTTGACTTTTAACCCCAAATATCTAATCAGTTAATCCTTGAGTCCAAGAGGACATTTGTGCCAAAATTTAAAAAAAAACTTGAATGTGATCGTGAGATACAATTATCACAAAAATGAGACACATGAGGTCACACTGACCTTGACCTTTGACGTATGAACATCAAAATCATCATCAGTTCATCCTCAAGCTCAAATGAATGCTTGTGCCAAATTTGGAAAAAATTTACATACCCTGGACCTTCAAGTGTTCGCATCCCATCTGAATGTGATGTTTTTTTCTGCAGCTTTCCATGTACCTCTTTCCTCTAATCCTAACCATCTCTGCCATCATGTGCATCTGTTTGATCTAAACATAACCACATGCAGTGTAATCCTGCCACATGCATCTGTTGACATCACAGTGGTGCCATCCTAGAACATAAACAACAGACACAGAAGGATATCTATAACATAATAAATTGACGTGGAAGTCCACTGCAATGTGGCAACATGTGACATCTTGGGATGAGTGTGTTGCCTGTACAGATGCATTAAATGGAGATATCAGAGCTAGGGGGCTGCCCATGGACAGGTGCCCTGAGCAGTTGGAGGTTTAGTGCCTTGCTCAAGGGCATCTTGGGCAGTGCCCCAATGGCAAGCAAGAACCTCTCCATCTACCAGTCCATGTTGCACACTTGCACTGTGACCCTCTTGTTCCCAAGCCAAGTCCCTCTGGACTGAAGTGCCCCAAAATGTGCAAAATTATTGTTGTAATGTGAGTCTTTCCTCTGTCTTTGTCTGTCTGCCTCTACCATTTCAAATACTGGTACTGTAAAAGAACAAACAGCTACACGTTAAATTCCAAGTGGCAGCTCACTTTGCTGCAATGTTTCACGCCGCTGCTGTTGTGTGGTGCTGCTCTGTCTTGTCTGTACGTGTGCTGTCAGTGTCCTATTTTCACACCGTGTTATTATCCATTTATTTTTCCACTACATTAGAAAATGGATGTGTGGCATTAAAAGAAATTATATGTGTCAATGTGTGAGAGTTTGAAGCCCTGCTATATTATATTATATTGTTTAATTTTTTAATTTAATTTTAATTATTAAATTAAAATTTTATTTTTTTATTGTTTAATAGACATTTCACACATCTGACTTAAGTCAGCAGCTGGAGGAGGCACTAAGCATGGTTGTTACATGTTTTTGCTAAATTGTGAATTTCTTTTTTTTATCCCATGATTCTGCAATATAGGGCTCCCAGTCAGCGGGTCATTTTACAATTACCTCAACTATATCTTAGCTACTTGAGGTACTAATTGCTACAAGGTCAATCCTCTGAGCTATAGAGAGCTCTCAGGATGAAATGACCACAGCTCTCAGCAACTCAAGTGCATTTGTGTTCACCTGATGCGTTTGAACAAGTTGAAAGTACACAAAGAGCTCTGAGCTTCACATTCAATCACAATTCAACCTGCCGGTTAGCAAAATGGACCTGAAATGAGCTCAAACAAAAACACAAGGGTGGATAATGATCTTAATTGCTGCAGAAAGGTTTGATTCTGTCTGCAACAAAAACCCATTAGCTCAATCATTTCACAACAGTGTTGCAGGACACTTCTATGGTGGAGATAATTGTTTTAAACAGATATGGAGTATTTAATTAGCTGGCTGACAGTGTTAAGGGAACAGTGTGATGTGAATCTACATTGATTTCCACTGTAGGATGTTAAAAAAAAGGTGTATTGTTGATTATGGGCAAGTCATATGCTACACTTCAGCTCACTTCCTAGGGATCAGACTCTAGTTTTTATTTTACTCCCATCTCTTCAGCAGGTTTTGCTTAATCATTCCATCTTTTCCCTTCCTCTCTGTTAACGTCATTGTTATCCTGACTTATTTTGCTTTTTCATGCTGTCGTTTATTAGGGCCCGAGCACCGAATGGTGGGAGGACCCTCTTGAAACTGAATGTGGCAGGATAGCGCTGCGCTCCCTGCCGTGAGGGGCAGTGTGGCAGACAATTGCGCATCGCCTATAAATAGACCAGGTCGGACCCGTCTCGTCCTTTCCGCTTCCTCTTCCCCCTTCACGGAGCCGACAGCGTGTGTGGTGGCGTCTCGCTGGTTTGCAGGTTAGATCTCCAAACAAAGGTATGCATGCTCTGTGTCTCCTCGATCTGCTCAAGTTATTCTGTGTTGTGGGCCTGGCGCTTACCTCAGTTTCGCTCCGTCCGGCAGCGCGGTGTTACCTGGAGCCGAGCTGTCTCCCTCGGGTCAGTGTGTGTGTGGTGCACTCTCTGCGGGTAAGATGCTCAGTTCTCTGTTTTTTTATATATTATGCTGCCGATGGTCGGGTGAGGTGTACTGATTTGTTTTCTCCCGGCTGTCGCTGCTAGAGTCTGGGCTGTGCGCTTCCTCCTCCTGCCACGGTGACATCTCTGATCCTGCTCTCCGTACGCGGCCGTCACGCGCCGCTGTGAGCCTTGCTGCTGTCCTGGCTCTTTCTGTGCCCGGGCTGTTTTTGTGTCCGGGCTCTTCCTTTTGGCCTGGGTTTTTTTTTCTTTTTTTAGTTTCATCTTGGCTTCGGCGTTGTTTTGGCTCGTGGCTGACCCCCTCTCGTCCATTCTGCGGGGGTAACTGTCCTCCGTGTGGCTCTTCGTGGGACTCCAGCCGCTTTGACTCGGCGCTCCGGGTCGGCCTGCATTTGACTCTCCGATCCGGCCCTGTTGACTACAGTCAAAGGCTGTGGCAACACAGCCTAGCCAAAAGTTGCCGGCGTGCGCCCAGAGAGGCGTCCTAACTTTTATTGCCACAGAGCCACGCCCGCCAAGACTGTTTTAAATTAGAGTGGCAGACATTTATTGATTATTATTGGATTATTATTGCGTCTCAGTGTTATATTGGATTTATTGTTTGAATTTATCTGTTATTTCTTTTCTTTGAATTATTATTGCTTGAGTTTCTGTTATATCGGATTAATTGTTTAGAAATATTTCTTTTCTTGATTTTGATAATTTGCGATTTAGTATAGTTTCTTTTGGCTTTGGGGTGTTATTTTTGATTATGTTGTGTGTGAGGACTGCCTTGATTTTATGGTTTTAATATTGTTTTCTTCCTGTTGACAGGTGCTGAGGCCCAGAGCGGCAGCGGTTTCCCTGGTGGTGGTTCCTTTTTCACGTTTTGGTTTGCAGTGTCACGGGTGAAGTGTAGTTTTGGATCCCTCCTTTTTTTTGTTACCGCTGTCGTGGTAAGCCCCAGCCCTGTCCCTTATTTCCTTTAAGTGGCTCCTCACATCATTTCTCACCATTATTACCATCTTTTATGTTGATTTATTTAGTCTGTTACTCGGTTAAAAATAATTGTTTAATAAAATATATTTTTATAATTGGAAATCACGCTCTCGTCCTGTGGAGTTATTTTGACCTGCGTGCCTTGTTTCAAATCGAAAACTGGTAACTTATGAAGTCCTGTTATATCCTGGGGTGAAAGCCCCCAGGTGGCGTTGTCAGCAACCTTTTGATTCCGCTCGCCTTGCCACATGAAGGAATTATTATTAATTAAGGCCGAGCACTGAATGGTGCAAGGACCTACTTGAAACTGAAGGAATTATTATTAGGGCCCGAGCACCGAACAGTGCAAGGATCCCCTTTGAAACTGAAGGAATTCTTTTTCTTATAATTATTATTAGTGCCCAAGTACTGAATGGTGCGAGGACCCTATCAAAATCCTTGGAATTATTAGGGCCTGAGCACCGAATGGTGCAAGGACCCTCTTAAAATCCTTGGAATTATTATTATTAGGGCCTGAGCATCGAATGGGTGCAAGGAACCTATAAAAATCCAAGGAATTATTAGGACCCGAGCACCGAATGGTGCGAGGACCGTTTTGAAACTGAAGGAATTATTATTAGGGCCTGAGCACTTGACTCGATTGATATCACTATTGTCTCAAAAAATCATTAAGATGTTGGTAAGGCTTGAAAATGAATATTGTACGTTTTCGTTGAATGCTGTTCATGTGACGCCACGGCAAATTTCGATGTTGCAACATGACACATGCACATTTGATAAGAGTCTAGGCCTGAACACATCTGCAGAACAAATTTGAATTACAGTCATAGCGCCGCCTAGTGGTAACAGGAAATTACTTTTTTTGCACTTTAATGTGTCTCCTGTAGCAGGTTCACCCGAGCAACCTCAAATGCTCTCATAACACTGCAGACTTTCATGATGCATAGAAAAAAACTTGTTGCCATAGTTGCGCACTATTCGGCATAAAACCGGATGCACTTTTGGAGGGTCAAGGCATGCACAAAAACACACCAAATGTGTCTAGATCCATCAGAAATCCTAAATTGTGATCTTGAGTGCCCCCTAGAAAATTTAAACGAAGCAGCCCCCGCAGACCGCTTAACCTAGAGCTACGAAACTTGAGAATCATGTTCAAAATTCCCAAGACCTACAAAAAAAGCCTCTTGGAGCCATGCCTTAGACCCAACGGGAAGGGCACTATTTTAATTTGAATTTTCATATTTTTGTAATTTTAGTGTCTTAAAACACTTGTCCTACAGATTTCATGTGATCGACTTCAAATTTGGACAAAATTATTTCCTAAAGTTATTGATGTTATATTGTGAGCCGTTTTTTATTTCATCAAACGCGGTTGGCGTTCTGCTTCATACTTCGCCATAAAACAGGCAGTTGTGTTTGACGGACTAGAGGTGCTTAAAACCTCACAAAACCTGGCATACACATCAATAGTCCTATGATGTGTTATTTGATATAATTCTTTTTGCTGTGATGTGCCAAAATGTGCTCTGCAGTGTCACCTACTAATTTTCAATGAAGCAGCCCCCGCAAACCATTTAACCTAGAGCTGCAAAACTTAAGAAACTTGACCTACAAAAAAAGACCTACAAAAACACCTCTTGGAGCCATGCCCTAAACCCAAGAGAAAGTCCAACATTTTCAATTTTAATTAAAAATTTGGGCAAGTTTTTGCCATTTCTGCTAGAGCCTGACTGATTTTTCTGTATACCTATAGTATCATCTGATATGAGCCTTTTACAGACATAATGGGGCAAATCAGCCTTTGCACATATTTTTTTCCCAAATGAGCTGAAAGGAAAACTATGTTCACAGACCGTATAATGCAGAAAATGATGCTGGGTGGTTTTTAAATGGCTGCATTCTATAGTTGTCCAGCAAATAGAGCTCTTACTCCATTGTTTACACTAGCATATTATACCACATAGTGCTCTGCCACAGTCACACAGGCTTAATCCCTTTCCAAATGTATCACAACACATACACACAGATGGAGAGTCAGAGAGATACTCACACACCCCTTCTAAAATACTTCAAAAGTATCCAGACTTCACCATTACATGGAGGAAGCACTAATTAACCTAGAGATAGAAATTCAAGAAACATAGTTAAAACCCCATGACCTACAAAAAAACCTCTTGGAGCCAACTGATTTTTCAATATACTTATATTATCACCTAATATTAGCCTTTTACAGACATGATAGAGCAAAATTAGAATCTGCACAGATTTTTTCCCAAATTCTCTCTTCAGAAAACTCTGTTCACAGACCATACAAAGCAGTAAATGATACTGGGGTGCTTTTGAAATGGTTGCATTCTATACTGTGTCCAGCAGAATGCGCTCTTACCTTATTGTTGACACTACTCTCAGCACTGTAAATCACATGCACTACAGAGCAGCAGAATAGAGCACATACAGCCAAGGGACAATCACACAAGCTGGCTGCTTCCCTTTTTCACACCTCTCATATCTGCAGCTGTGTCTCATACACACACACACACACACACACACACACACACACACGCACTTACTTACTGCTGTGCACAGTGCCTTTTTGAGGGCTTTAACATATTCAAAAAGTCATGAAACCTTGCAAACTTATCAAGTCTGGTGAAAAATTTGACATTTTAATGGTCTCGTGCGTGGGTGAGAGGAAATGTATCAGTTGCGCCCCTACTGATTTTCAATGAAGTAGCCCCCGCAGCACTTGACCTAGAGCTGTAAAACCTTGGAGGCCTGTGCAACACCCCAATACCTACAAAAAAGTCTCTTGATGCCATATCATATCATTTTGATTTGACGTTGTAATTTTGGTGTATTTTTGGTCATTTTCAGGGGTCGTAATTTTTTTTAATTGTCCGAGAGCTTTCATCAGATTGACTTCAAATGTTATGGCTACCTTCATAAGATCTTTGACAGCAAAAGTTGTTCAAATCATGAGTTTTCATCACACCGTGTGTTCTGTATGAGGCATCTAATGTGCATGTTCTACCATGAATCAGGAAGTAAACAGGAAGTGTTATGTAACTCTGCTGTAAGTAGTCCAATATGACCCAAACTTCACGTTTGATAGGACTCCCGCCCTGACCACATCTATATGACAATTTTAAGCAATAATGAGAGCGCCACCTATTGGCACAAGAAAGGCAAAGTTTTACAGTAAGACATCCAGCTCCTAGCAGGTTGACTCAATTGATTTCAAAATGGTCTCAACAAATCTTTAAGATGTTGATGATGCTTGAAAATGAATATCGAGAGTTTTCGTTGAAAGGTGTTACCAAAGTCGGTTGGACATTTTCGATGTTTCAACATGACATCAAATACTGTTGTAACATCGCCCCAGGTGGTCAGATTTTTCCTAAAATGTGATATCTGATGTAATTCTTTTTGCACTGATGTGCCAAAATGGCTCTGTAGTGCCCCCTACAGATTTCAGTGAAGCAGCCCCTGTGGTACATTTCACCTAGAGCTACAAAACTTGGGAGGCATATGTAACAGCCCAAGACCTACATAATAGCCTCTTGGACCCATACCCTAAACCCACAGGAAGTCAGCCATTTTAAATTGAATTTGCAATTTTGGTGTATTTTTAGCCATTTTCAGGGGTCATGATTGCATCACTCAGTGTCCCTACAGTAGCCTTGACTTGTGTGGGGGTGCAAGGGCCCATTCATCGCTGCTTGCAACTTTAGTTATTATTATTCCTTGAAATTAATTTGCTTTTAGAGGGCTTTAATATGCTTGAAAACTCATGAAACTTTGCAGCCTTGTCAACTGAACTTCTCGATATTTTATAGGTCTCAGGCTATAAAGGCAGGACCTATAAAATGGCTAATGGGAGCCCCCTAGACGCTTTCTACGGAGGAGCCCCCAAAGGCGGTTTCACCTACAACTACAAAAATTGGCAGACAAAAAAGTCTCTTGGACCCGTACCCTAAACCCAACAGGAAGTCGGCCAATTTGAATTGAAAGTGCAATTTTGGTGCATTTTCGACCTTTCAAAGGGGTCATAACTTTTAGAAGTAGTCCTAAAGATTTCATCCTATTGACTCCAAAATTTAAGCATCCTCTCAGAAGCCCTGGGACATCAAAAGTTATAAGATTCATGTGTTTTCATCACGTTGTGTGGGAGTTAATGGGCCAAACATTTCCATGTCTCACCATGAACCAGGAAGTAAATAGGGAGTAGTTTATAACTCTGAGGGACATTGTCCAATCTTCACCAAACTTCACAAGTTATTGTAACTATACTTTGCATCAACCGATTGGCCCCAGATTTTACAGGTGTGATCAAGGTGCAGCCCTGAACACATCAACATGTCCATTAAGTTTGTTAATCACAGTGCCACCAAGTGGAAAAAGTAAGTAAACCTCTTAACACAACTATACTTTGATTTACATGACATTTATATGGTTTGGTGTACAAATTATGTAGACCAAGATGACTTACATTTTGTGTGGTCTTTAGCTCCACCAGTGGCTAGTGGCCACAGGAAGTATTACCCAACATGAAATATCTAACTAAAGGATTGAAACTCTCTGCCTGCTTGTTCCGACTTTCACTGAAATGAAAGATCATGTGACGTCAAAAGATTTTCAATTTCTGAGTTTTCATCATACCATGTGGGTGTGGCTATGTTTTCAACTTCAATGTTTCGCCTTGAAAGAGGAAGTTGTACTAAACTCAGTCAGACATTGTCCAATCTGGTGAAAAGTTTTCATGCTTGATGAGAGTCCCGACCTGATCACATCTGCTTGGCTAATTTGACTTACCAGCATACCGCCACCTACTGGAAACGGGAATTTACATGATTTATATTTTTAGTTGCATCCCCTTACAGGTTGACCACATTTAACTCAAACTTGGTAACAAAAGCTGCTCGGGCCCACGCACTGAACGATGCGAGGAAACTCTTGAAACTGAAGGAATTCTTCTTATTAGGGCCCGAGCACCGAATGGTGCGAAGAGCGAGGACCCTTTTGAAACTGAAGGAATTATTATTATTATTATTATTATTACTTGTGAGAGCACCACCTATTGGTGCAGGAAAGACAAAGTTTTACACTAAGAGGTCCAGCTTCCAGCAGGTTGACTTGATTGATCTCAAAATTGGGTCAAAAAATAATTAAGATGTTGATGATGATGGAAAATAAATATTGAGTGGTTTCGTTGAATGGGAGAGAGACACCATGGCGAATTTCGATGTTGCAACATGACATTAAAAACTGTCATAACTTGACCCCAGATGGTCAGATCTGAACAAGATTTCATACATGTGATGAGAGTCCAGGCCTGAAGACACCTGCAGTGGAATTTTGAATCACAGTCATAGCGCCACCTAGTGGCCACTGGAAGTTACTTTCTTTACTCTTTGATGTTTCCCAGATAGCAAGTTAACCCCAACGACCTCATATTCAGTCATAATACTGCAAAGACTTTCATGATACAGTGAAAAAATACTTTTATGATTTCATCACATGCTGTTGCCATGGTAACACACTGTTTGCCATAAAATAGAAAGCACTTTAAGAGGGGCAAGGCGTGCACGAAAACCCGCTGAATTTTTTTTAGATCCATCAGAAATCCTAAAATGTGATATCTGATATGATTTTTTCGAATTGATGTACCAAAATGGCTCTTGAGCACCCCCTAGAAAATTTCAACAAAGCCGCCCCCACAGACCGTTAAACCTAGAGCAATAAAACTTGGGAAATATGCGTAGGAGACCAAGACATACAAAAAAAGCCTCTAAACCCAACAGGAAGTCTGCCATTTTAATTTAAATTTCTTATAATTTTTGTAATTTTAGCCTCTGTTCAAAAATGATCTAGTCCTACAGATTTCTTTTAATCGACTTTGCATCCGGACCATATTATTTCCTAAGTTGGCGATGTTATATTGCGACTAGTTTTTGATTTCATCAAATGCTGTTGCCATTCTCCCCTGTTCTACACCATAAAACAGGAAGTTGTGTTTGAGGGGCTAAGGATGCTTTAAAACTCACCATATACATGGCATATACATCAAAAGTCCTAAATTGTGACATTTGATTGTTTACATTCTCTCTGTGAGCACATGAGTAGCAGAGAGCAGGAGAATACACCAGATGCTGATGATGTCAGTCAAGGGTTGTTTTCACGGTAAGCCACATTGAAATTCATACTGTTCAGTTAATGGCTTCATCATTTTGTGCACAGACAAGACGATCTATGGTGCCAGGGTGACGTGAGGAGAGGACTACTCACATGCCGACTTGCTATTTAGTGATTATTCGGACCCTCTCGGCGGCATTATGTTTGAAACGCACCAAGACACACATTTAGCTACGGATTTATATCACCAGGGAATAAGGAGGAAATATACTATCGGTTATTCCCGTGCCTGCTGCGCTCACTAAACACGGAGCACTTCTGTAAGAGGCAGATCATTACAGAGCAATTGCGCTTACTGAGGGACTGTTCTGTATTTATGGTGCAACTGCTATTTCGAGTATTGTTCCACTCTGTAGTTACACTATAAATCAAACAGAATACTCTTCCACCCTTCTCTGTCCCCACTGAAAGGGTTACTAACACGTACCAATTTTATTAATCATGATAAATGTGCGTGATCACTGTGCGTTGAAATAATGGTGAAAACTGACGGCAGGGTCTAAAAAAACACCCGTTGAGCACCAAATGTGATAAAATCTCTGGAGGTTGTTCACCACACTGGCGAGTAAATATTTGTACCAAAATAGGCACATATTAAACTCTGCTTAGAGTCTCCAGTGCATTTTTAAGGGTGCGTGGCTTTGTTGATCTGTGCCGGTGTCCTGCTGTCGGCAGCGTTATGCTTAAAAAGCACCAAGACACACATTTAGCAACAGATTTATATCACCAGGGAATAAGGAGGAAATAAACGACCGTTTATGTCTGTGCCTGCCGCGCTCACTAAACGCGGAACATCTCTGTAAGAGGCAGATGTAGCGTAATAACTACTGTAATAACTATGTTATTACATAGTTCTCCATTTAGGAGAAAATTACATTTTAAATTATGACAGTTTTAAAACGTCATCACTTTAATCAATCTCACGATCTGTTCCGTTTATCCTGTATACATTGATCTTGTTTCTCTCATGAAATAATATCCACAGACAACAACTTGGCGATAAATGAGATATTTTATTTAGGCTAATAAAATGATGAGTAAATAGAGGAAGTAGTATGACATAAATACGGACACTGAACAAATGAAAGGGAACCTAGGTGATGTATGTTGAGGTGATGTAAATGATTAATTATGGATGATAGTGGGTAGAAATATGTGACCGTCTAAAGCATGGATGCGTGCTGAATGTTTACTTAAAACGAATTGCAAAAGTGTCTTTACTGACCAAAAACTGGTATCAAGAAAAGCGTCAAAGAGATTTAAAAAGAAAATGGCTTCAAAAGTTAAAGTTCAGCAAATCTCTGGTGAGCTGTTGCGGCTTCTCTTATAAAATTGAAGAAAAGAAAAAGGGTGCAAGTGAGGATACATGAGAAGCGCCGTGGTGAAAGGGAAAGTAGAAAGAAGCGCTGAGCTGAGAACTCACTAACTTTAATTTGTGAATTTTGGCGTGCGAATGGGAGGCGGGGTAGCGAACCTTCGTGCCGAGCGACGGCACATCTAGCGTTTAGTTTTGGAGGAACTAAAATGATTTAGGAGACATTTATTTCTCGTAGCTACTTTGTGATGAATTACTCAATTTGACCCGTTACATATAAAGTCACGTATCTCATCACCACTATGGTGCTATTGCAGTAATTACAAACACATGCTAGGAGACCCAAAGGCAATTATAAATTTTAACACACAGCTTTGAAGATCCTTGGTTTGACCTTCTTAAGTAATCACACATAACATAACGTTATCCAATGGACCATAAAGAACTTAGTAATTACTTAAATATGGGATTACTGTTTAACATTATACAATAAATGCAAAACACGATTGAACTATAAAGTTGATTACATAACTACGCATAACTAAGGCCACTAGATGGCAGTATGGCTCCAATGAATAAAATGTGATTTTACTTAACTCCCTCAAATTAAATAATAAAGACATGGGAGTTGGTTCTACTTACTCATTAAAACACAGAGATGAACTTTGACCTACTCAGGAGAAAGATTAGGGAACTAGGTTTTCCTTAATTCACAATTTTGGACAAGTGGTCATGTTAAATGCTGGTCTTAAAAAAAGGATGTAGAATGAGTTTACAACATGTCCTGCCTTTGTCATCTCGGCAGGGGGGAAGAAGACATGAGAGGGGAGAATGTGTTTGTTTGTCAGTGTATGTGTGGACAAAGACAACAAAGACAGAGAGAGAGAGACAAAGGATTAAATTTCAGAATGAGGATCATCATTTGATCTTGTGGGCCCTTCTCAAATTCCTGGTAGGAACGTGTCTCCAGTCCTCTATACCAAACGTCAGGTTTTTGTGTCAAAGACAAGAGACAAATAATTGTTCTTGTAGGTCCAAATGACCTCAGGAGTTCATTTGGATGTCTTAACACCCTGGTGTGAACTGCGAAACTGTTATCTCTTATGGTATATGGCATCTTGAGCAGGAAAGCGTCAAAGGCTGACACTTTTAGTGGCTTAAAAGTAGAACCTGTTTGCAGATGTTAACTGGGGAGTCTCAACAAAGTTAATTTAGACCCCTCTGTTAACTCCTCTGGGTTCATAAAACAGTTTCTCTTGACGTGCCCCCCATTTGTACAGGGAAAGTTGAGCTCTGGAGTTCCCCAGAGGGAAAATGTAAAGACCACACCAAGGCAGTCCACTACACAGATCATAACAAAGCCATTCGGCTTATTAAGGGACTGTTCTGTAGCTGTCGCTCTACGGACATTTTGGGAAATGTTCCAGTCTGTAGTTACACTATAAATCAAACAGTGTACTCCTCCACTCGTCTCTGTCCCCACTGAGAGGGTCAGTAACACATACCAATTTTATTTATCATGATAAATGTGGGTGATCACTGTGCATTGATATCACGGTGAAAACTGATGGTGGGGTCTAAAAAAAACACCCACCGCGCACCAAATGTGATAAAATCTCTGGAGGTTATCCACCACACTGGCGAGTAAATATTTGTGCCAAAAGAGGCACATATTAACCCCTGCTTAGAGTCTCCAGTGCAACCTGTGCCGGTGTCCTGCTGTCGGCGGCGTTATGCTTAAAAAGCACCAAGACACACATTTAGCAATGGATTTATATCACCAGGGAATGAGGAAATACACAATCGTTTATGTCCGTGCCTGCCATGCTCATTAAACACGGAACATCTCTGTAAGAGGCAGATCATAACAAAGCCATTCGGCTGATTAAGGGACTGTTCTGTAGCTGTTGCTCTACGGACATTTTGGGTAATGTTCCAGTCTGTAGTTACACTATAAATCAAATAGAATACTCCTCCATCCTTATCACATTTTTCTCTGACCTTACATTTATTGAAATAAATGTATTTGTGAGGGGAAGAAAGCTACTTATTATAATATGGATGGCTGGTAGATTTTTTTTTCTACCAGCCAAATTGGATGGTTAATCAAAAAGTTAATTGTGGACTCTGACCATCAGCTGTAGCGGGCAGCAGTTTATAATATTCCAAAATAACACAGGAAGCTGCTGTCACTTGACTTTGCATGGTCCAATCCATCTCAAAGTTCACATGCTGCCTAAGTGTCACAGCCTGAAGACATTTACAGTCAAAACTTTGTTATAGCTCCACCTACATACATCAGGAAAAAGGCATCTCCAGCCTCGGCGCTACTGTGACGAAACACTAATTCACTGCTGTGTGCAGTGTTGCCCTTTCTCAGTGACACGAGGTCGCATGAGTCGGCGTCCAGTGAGTAGCTCCGACGTGCGCAGAGGTGCGAGGGCCTGTTCATCGCTGCTTGCAACTTTAATTAGGACCCAAGCACCAAACAGTGAGAGGACCCTCTTGAAACTGAAAGAAGTATTATTATTATTATTATTATTCTCTCAAATGAATTGCCTTTTTGAGGGCTTTAACATATTCAAAAAGTCATGAAACTTTGCAGACTTATTAGGTCTGGTGAAAAATTTTAATTAATTTAATTAATTTATTTTAATGGTCTTGTGCGTGGGTGGGAGCAAAATGTATCAGTTGCTCCCCCTACTGATTTTCAACAAAGCAGCCCCCGCAGCACATTTTACTTAGAACTATGAAACTTTGGAGGCCTGTGCAACACCCCAGTAACTACAAAAAAGTCTCTTGGGGCCATACCGTTAAACCAACAGGAAGCCAGCCATTTTGATTTGAAGTTGTAATTTTGGTGTATTTTTGGCCATTTTCAGGGGTCATAATCTTGAGAACTTGTTCTAGACCTTTCATCTGATTGACTTCAAATGTTATTGCTACCTTCATAAGATCTTTGACAGCAAAAGTCATTCAAATCATGAGTTTTCATCACACCGTGTGATCTGTATAAGGCATCTAATTTGCATGTTCTGCCATTAACCAGGATGGTGATGATGCTTGAAATGAATATTGAGAGTTTTCGTTGAAAGGCATTACCGAAGTCGGGTGGACAATTTTGATGTTATGACATGACATCAAAAACTGTTGTAACTTCGTCCCAAATGGACAGATATTTACAAATTTTCACAGATTTGATAAGAGTCCAGGCCTGAAGACATCTGCAGTGCAATTTTGAATCTTACTTATAGCGCCACCTGTTGGTAGCAGGAAGTTACTTTTTTTACTCTTTGATTTTTCCCCTGTAGCAGGTTAACTTAATTGACCTCATATCCAGTAAGAATAATGTAAAGATCTTCATGATGCACAGAAATGACACTTTTGAGTTTTCAACAAACGCTGTTGCCAAAGTTACGCATTATTCGCCATAAAAATGGCAGAACTGGCAGAGGCAAGGCATGCAAACTCACCAAACTTAGCACACATCAGAAGTCCTAAACTGTGATAATTGATCTGATTTTTTTTTCACTGATGTGCCAAATGGCTCTGTAGTGCCCCCTACAGATTTAAACGAAGCAGCCCCTGCAGTACATTTCACCTAGAGCTACAAAACTTGGGAGGCATGTGTAACAGCCCAAGATCTACAGAAAAGCCTCTTGGACCCATACCCTAAACACAACAGGAAGTCGGCCTTTTTGAATTGAATGTGCAATTTTGGCGGATTTTTGGCCATTTTCAAGGCTTGCAATTGTTCTCAATCTTGTCCCACAGATTTTATCCAATTGACTTTAAAATGCAAAAATCCTCTCAGAAGGCCTGGGACATCAAAAGTTATTACATTTGTGAGTTTTCGTCACACTGTGTAGTTGTTACTGGGCCAATCATTTCCATGTCTCAACTCTGAGGGACATGGTCCAGTCTTCACCAAACTTAACTCTGATGACTTGCCCTGAACATATCTACATGACAACCATTACTTTTAGCGCTCCCTACTGGCAACATGAAATGTCATGGAAATTACATGCTTTCTTCTTTGAGGAAATGCTCCTATAAGATTGACTTCAAATCTGGTCACAAAACCTTAATGACTCCCTCCGAAGTATAGTGATTGCATCACTCAAAGTCCCTACAGAAGCCTTGACTTGTGTGGGGATGTGAGGGCCGTTCATCGCTGCTTACAGCTTTAATTATTATTATTATTAGGGCCGTGCATTGAACGGTGCTTCCAGGTGTTTGCTCATTGGTCCTCCTCTTGTTTATGGTACTCCGTACCGCAATGTAGTCTCCACCCAATCGAGCAACTGTAATGGAAGCGTTTCCTCCCACTTACTGTCTGTGACATCAATTAATGTCAAAACACTATTAAGCAGCATTTTAATCTGGATCTGTACCTCATACACTTACACAATGCAATGTAAAGGCTGCTGCTTTACACAAGCACTCTAATTACAAGGAGATCTGGATGGGAGGTGACAGGAAAGAGAGGATATTTCATTTCCGAACACAAATGGCTCACATTCACAGGCAGATAAGTAAGAAAAGGATGTATGGGAAGAAATAAAAGAGCAAAAAGAATGGGAGCTGTAGATTTCCTTGCACTGAGGCAGGAGGGAAGGGGCTAAGTGGGGAGTAGGAATGGAACTGACCAAGCATTTAGAAAACCATCACTTTAAAAGAAAAACTATGAGACATTTCCTGCTGACAAGCTCGCACCTGTGAGGAGATATGATGTGACCCGAGAGTAAAGACTTAATAAGAGGATATTCTACCCTTCGATCCTCATGATATGTCTTAAAAATAGAGCTCCTTAGAACTGTACAGCAGGAGAACAGGATGACTAATACCACTATTATTTCTGCCTCACTCTTCTTAGATTGACTCACTTCCAGCTGTCTGTCTCTGCCACAAAATACTTCGGAGCTACCAAACTGAATGATGATGAAATATTCCCGTCTAGATCAAAAAATAATCTTCCATGCTGGAGGCCACAAATCATTCCTTTTCAATAAGCAGGGGTGTGGTGTGCCAAAGTGTCTATATCTGTCTGGTGACTAATTTGCAAACTTTGGTAGAATATTGGGAATTTACAGTTCTAGGAATCCCTCCATTTTCCTGAGGCAACTGCAGCAGAAGCATGCCATTTTAAGACATGTTCAGCACAGAGCTCTAGAGATGACAATGTCTGGTGATCATTGCACCAGTGGTGCACAGCTGAAGCTTAAATATATATGCGTGTCCTCTCCAATATATCAATAAGGTTTATTCAACATCAGAAAGAGGCGATTCTTACCTTTCTACTGATATCAGTATTGATTTTTAAATTCCAAATATATAAGCAAATTAGGTCACATTACAGGACTTCTACTAAGCCATTAGTTGTGGAAAAAGCCCCTCAAAGTTTGCAATGCAGTGGCTAAAAGATCCTTGACAGAGCCCAGTCACATTTGAACAGGAGCACATGTATTACTCCAGTGGGCAGTCTTGAGGTTAAAAAATACATTGAACATCTCAGAGACACTTCCTCTGTGGCCAGCAAGGTAACAAGCAAAACAACAAACCATTTTGACTTTTTTGATCGGTGGACCTTATGGACTAAAGGAATACAAATAATGGATGAATGGATATTGGATCTTCAGAACAACCTCAGAGGTAGGGAGCCAGTCTTCTGTTTTCATTTCTTTTGTTTACCGTGACTGTAAATCTAAATTGTACAACATACTTTGGTGCTCATGGTTTCTGTATGTTGATCTGAGCAATTGAATTGCAGAAAATCTAACTGAGCTGATAATGTTTAGCATGTCTTAAATGAAAAAGTTTAAAGATTTAACATTGCATTTCGATTCATGATGCTAAGCCGCCACTAACACTAATAATAAATTATTGTGCTTTGTCTTCCTGTGCTGGCCCTGGTCTCATCAATGCTCTGTCAGCACACAGCTGCTGGCCTGACTATGCAAAAGCCAGAAAAAGGAGAGAAAGGATTAGGTGGGAGTCACTGAAATGGCATTTAGTCTGACTCTGGCTGTTTGTTTGGTAATGGTCCTCCGGAGCTTAGATGAATCACCAGAAGCCTGCAGCATTGTGAGGTTATTAGAAAGAAGGTGGAGGGACAGGAGGAGGAGAAAGGTATGTGAAGGTGGCAGATTTTATTTGCCATACCTAATGGTAATTTCAAAATCGATGTATGTTAAAATTTTTGTGATGAATTGTAGGTATTGGGAATTATTTTCTCAAAATATAAAATGCCTACGTACAGTTACAGCAATGTCTAATGTTTGGCCAACTAGAAAACGTGTGGAATGCCGTTGGCGTGCAGACAGAACGACTTCCGCCCCCAGGACAACACACCTGCCACGCTCTCTCCCCATCTCTCTTTAAGGCCTCGGGCCTCCTTTGCTGTTGAAATATCTCTTAGAAGCATACAGACAGGTTTCAATGATGTCAGCTTGAAGTCAAGTAAACATGGACCGTGGGTTTTAAACAGATTTATGCTCAGAAAAAGCCCCAAACCCAGAAGGACCAGCACAAACAGCAGCCCTAGTAATGTAAGCATTAACATTGTTAATCCTCAGCCTTATCAGACAGGTAACAAAATGTTACAAAGGCCAGATAGCAATCCAAAGACAAGTTTCAAACTAACTGGCTCTCAGTATATCTGTGGCTCGAACTTAAAAATGGTGCTATGAGCTGCTAGATTTGTGAAATAGACAATGGTAAATGGACTGTACTTGTATAGCGCTTTTCTAGTCTTAGTGACCACTCAAAGCACTTTCACACCACATTGTCACATTCACCCATTCACACACACATTCACACACTGCTGGCCGAGGCTACTGTACAAGGTGTCACTTGCTACTCAGCAATCATTCACACGCCTTACGATTAGAGGACGACCCATTCTACCTCTGAGCCACAGCCGCAACAGTGTTGTGCGTTTTACCAGCTGACGTTTTATACCAGCCTGTTCTCATTCCATCCTCAAGCCACCTTTGGCATTTGCATAATTTGCCGCTGGATGGCACCAGGAGCATGACAGTCACTATAGGGTGGGTGGGAGTGGTGGTATATGGATCTAACAAACCGCATACTTTCATGCAGGAGCCTGTTATTTGCTTACCATCTGAATGTGATGTTTTTTTTCTACACCTTTCCATGTGCCTCTTTTGCCTAATCCTAACTATCTGTACATTTGTAGCCTAATCCTAACTATTGATGCCAGCATGGGCTTTTGCTGACATCCCAGAAATGGTTGCCATGTGCTTGTGTTGCATAAACATAACCTTGCCTAAACATAACCTTGCACAACGCAATCCCACCACTGCAAAACAGCAACATGCGACAACTTGAGATGAGAACGTCTTGGAATATATCTGGAGCTCAAACTTCACAACTGTGTGCACTAAAATTTAGGGCGGTGTGCCTTGTACAAGCCAACATTACAAACCTCACCACTCATGATGTTTCTCAATCAGCAAGGAAAGGGGGAGAATAGAGCATGGAGGCAAAGGAGAACAGAAAGCCAACAAAAGAGAAAGACTATGGACCAATAGTGGAAGCAAAACTTCTGCTTAGTAAAAGTACAAAAAAAAATTGCATCAAAATATACTCAAAGAACAAAAATAAAGGTCCCATTTCATACAGGCTATTGTATTTTGTGTAAACTTCCAGCAGGTTCTCATCACCACTTTTGCAGTGCTTTCAGCGTAAGATCCCAAAGGCAAAAGCCACCTTACGCATCCGCATGATACGCTACTGGATGTTGTCATCTGAGAACACGGCCAGACAGAACTGTTTGTGTTGTTATTGTATGCTAACAGTCTGATGTCACAGCATGATATGTGGACAGTTGGTGTAAGTTGAGAAAGTGGCTGAACGGAACCTGTCTCATCCACATGATATGCCACTGGATGACATCAGGTTGAAACGCTGCTGGTAAAAATGTACTATAAGAAGCACAAAGGTCCCTGGAATTGCGAGAGTCTGGTGTTCACTGCCTGTGTGAATGTGATGCCTTTTTCTACACCTTACCATCATCCTCTTGTCCCTAGACCTAACCATCTGTGCCAGCATGCGCTTTTATCGACGTCCCGCAGTTGGTTGCCATGTGCTTGTGAAGAAGACGATCCAGACAAGAGATGTAAAATCTGTGGCACTGATTTAACCAAACCAAAACAGATGACTAATCACTAATCACTTCAGTTAAAGGGTGAGCTGTTTCTTGCATCACTTGATGTCACATGATCAGCCATCATTACAACCTTGCTATACAGTCATATATGGTTCATGTGTGACAAAATAATCCCCAATTCATGGCTATACTAACTATCTTTTCAGGAGCTTTCAACTGCATATCACATCTTCAGCAACCAAGTTTCTACTGTGTTGAGTTCATGTCATATATGTAAGGGATAATAACATGAGGTGTCCATTGTATGTTTTCCGTGGCCAATGTGAAGGCATGAACTGCCCAACACACAACCATTAAAAACTGACAATAGATTACCTTGATGGGCATTTACCACAGAAATTAAAAGTGAGAATATTCATTTACATTTTTATTATCTTTGGAATCACAATCTAAAGTTTTTCACAAGCCAAAGCTTTGGAGTTTCCCTGGTAACTCCTGAAGGTTTATTTGATACCTGGAAAAATCATTACTGCCCTATAAGGTTCCTATGCAATGGAAAAATGATTTACTATTCCAGTAAACAGGACTAACCTTAGATAGGACTTTGCAACAGGTGAAGTTTTTGGTCCACTCAGCTCATAGAACTCTTCTTCTGTCCAGTCAGGTCACTGTCCCAAAATCATTATCAAGATTTTCACGAATGAACAATATGCCATGTGTAATGTTACATGGGCCATAGCCTGAAGTAGCTAACTGAATAGTAAATGTTACACATTACAAATGTGAACAAATATGCACTTTTTCTGTTACATCACAGTGTGCCTCTCTGCACTGGAACAGGCCTCAATGATACTGCGGCACCACAGAATGTTGCAGTATACCTGATACTTTACATGACTGTATGCTATGTCGTTTAAACTGAGCACCAGCAGCTCTGCTGTAGCTGCTCAGCCATAAACTACTGATGAAGTGTGCGTGGGCTTCCTGGCATGCTGCTGCTGTTGTTGGCAAAAAGCTGTGTTCATATCTATTCTTCTTGGAACAGTGTGTCAGATTTCTGACTGTTAGCATGAACTCTTAACCTATAAAATACAGACAAGTGCTTCACTCACAGAAAAGCTGTAACTCACACAAATGAACCAAACAGGCCTAATAAAGACCAGTTGTGGAACAAGTATTACATCATACCATCACATAAAGTAAAAGTACCACTCTGTGAGAATACTTTGTCACATTTGAAAATGTTACTGACGTAAAAGTATATTGGGAAATATACTTAAAGTATTAAAAGTAAAGGATCCAATGCAGAAAAATCATAAAAACAAAACAACCAATAAACGTAAATGTAAAAAAATAAGAAAAAAAACAAAAACATACCAAAATGAAAACAAGAAAATATCCAAAAACCTCAAAATTACAAAAAAGAAAAATATAATATAGGTATATAAAAGAAAAAAACACCCCCAAAGTTAGCAAAAAAAAAATAAAACAACTGAAAAAAAATCAAAATTATTTTTAAAAATGAAAAAAAGGGCAGTAGTTTTCAGTGAATCGAGTGATTGATTAATCAACTAATCAGCTGTACTTGTAAAAACTGCAAAAAAAAAAATGGCTATTGGCAATTTAATCTACTACAAAGCATCATTTTTTTTAATAGTCTTGTTATGTTGTTATGCAAAAAATTTTAGCTCATAAAGCATTCCGACAAATGTAGTGAGGTAAAATGTACAATAGTTCCCTCTGAAATGTAATGAAATAAATATACAGGTTGGCATGAAAAGAAAATACTCAAGTAAAGTACAGGTAGGCTACCTCAAATTTTGTTTGTAACTGCAGAACTTGAGTAAATGTACTTAGTTACATTCCACCATTGATAAACTCTGCTCATTTCTTACAGAAAGATACAGGTTATTATAGTCCAACACATCTTTTAAGGTACAAGCATCTATTTCTCTCTTTAAAGCTGTAATATATTTTGCTGTGCAGACGTACATATAATTTTATCATCTGAACGACTGCTATTACTTGTAATCATGTAACTGCTTTGTCAACATGGGTGTGAGTGTGTTTCTGAGAGGATAAGAATGGAAAACACACAGGAGCAGACAGGAGACAGTGACAGTGAGGGGACGGGAGGTGAAACTGACCACTCTGCTCTCTGAAATGGAATCTTGCATTGTTTTTTCAGAGATTCAGAACAGGCTCCTCCAAGTGGGTTTTCAACACCATCTGTTTTTTACTGACCCTTCATCCTTGAGTCTGGTAACACTGGCCCATCTCACCTCTCTCCCTCTCTTCTATTCCTCTCCACTCTGACAGATGAAATAATGAGGCAGCGGCAGCAGCAAGCTGCTTAATGCAGCAGGAGAGACATTACCGCGGACAGGCAAGGCCCCCACTGTTTGCAATACTAATTTTATTCCATCACGAGTGTCCATGTGTGAAAAGAAAAGATCTGTTTGTATCTTTCTTCTTCCCCTCCATCAGTGATCTGTTCACGTCTCGGGCTCACAATGACACCACAGCTCAAAGCTCGATGCGGTCTAACATTTTCATCACATCGTGCAGGGTGCAGTTTAGTTTGGCTTGATGGACAGTGCAGTTCATGTTTTACAGACATGTCCTCAGGGGAGACCATCAAAAAATCTGTGAACAATAAATGGACTTTGAGCAAATGGATCAGCACCCTGCAGCTGCAACCACCAAGTCAAACAATTTAAAATCACACTGCAAAGGATTTTCTTTCAACAATAACTTTTGTCTTTCTTTCACACTTTCAGTTTGTCAGCCTCTGATGACTGAAATTTTGTTATACTGGGATATTGTGGGTATTGTGAGAGTGTATGAGCACACATAATGGATATATTTAACTTACTCATTCATTAGTCGATTGCGATGATTTACCAACAGATGTACATGCAACACAGACAGATGTAGCTACTAGCAAGTGAGTTCAAAAATGTGCTAAAAGAGAATTTTTCAGCTCGGAATTCAGTTTTTCAAAGACCTAATAAACAAGCTAATGAACCGCTGCTGTTACAGAACCAGCAGAAGATGGAGCTGCTTCCACTGCTGCCAACACACTTACGGAGCCTTTTCAGATGAAAGATTTTCACTTTCAGTCCAGGTTTTTTGGACATAAGGCTTTTCAAGATCATTAAACTCGGGCTAGTGGAAATGGCTTCATTATGTGAAAGACACACATGCAGCTATGTGCTCCATCAATGTCACCAGCTGGATTCTGTTTCACAGTACACACAAGAACCGCTCGTGGGTTGGTGCGCACGTAAGCAGTCTGCTCAGTCCAATATAGATCATGTAGCTACACACATTTTCTGATTTTGGTTTTCAGACACATAACATACAGGGGGAACTCAAAGTTCTCGCTTTATGTGTTTTCTTTGCTCCTTTGTCCTGACTGACCGCTTGGTCAGGCAGAACCTCTCCCACTCTCAGTTGACGTCTATGAATAGGCCATCTTCTGTGTAGTTATCTCTGTTGTCAGCCAAAGCTGAATACTCAATATAGGTTATTTTTCTTTACTATATAATACAGTTTTAGGGCAGCGTGGTGGTGTTGTGGTAAGCACTGTTGCCTCACAGCAAGAGGGTTCCTGGTTCGAACCCAGGTTGGAATGGAGTTTGGTCCGTGGGCAGGGGCCCTTCTGTGCAGAGTTTGCATGTTCTCCCCGTGTCTCCAGCTTCCTCTATCATTCCAAAGACTTGCAGCTCAGGTTGATTGGTGACTCTAAATTGCCCTTAGGTGCGACTGTGAGTGTGAAAGGTTGTCTGTCTATATGTGTCAGCCCTGCGATAGTCTGGCGACCTGTCCAGGGTGTACTCCACCTCCGGCCCATCTGCGATTCTTGCAAGGACAAGCGGTTATGGAAAATGAATGAATGAATAATACCATTTTAAAATCAATGGCAATGAGTGGGTCTCACCTCCTGTATGGGAGGGAAGCCTGTGGTGGTGCATCCACCGGCATGCATCAGCTGTACTGGCACCTTAACTGAGGGGCCCTTTGTTCAGATTTAAGCAGGATGTCAGTGGTGGGCAGTTCTATAAGTGTTTCCTACACAACTGCAGCAAAGAGTGGTGTTCAGAATTTTAAGCATTTATGAAGAATTTTAGCAATAGTAAAAAAAACACAATTTGTATTGCAAAAAGCCCTTAGGTGCGACTGTGAGTGTGAAAGGTTGTCTGTCTATATGTGTCAGCCCTGCGATAGTCTGGCGACCTGTCCAGGGTGTACTCCACCTCCGGCCCATCTGCGATTCTTGCGAGGACAAGCGGTTATGGAAAATGAATGAATGAATAATACCATTTTAAAATCTTTACCATTTAGAATATAATGAATTCAAAACAGGATTAAAATTGAATATTTAAATATAAGTCAGGCACTTTAAATCTTGTGATCTTTCAAGAAAAAATACAGTTTATTTTCTGTAAAAACATTTTTCACAGTTTCAAGAAGAAGACATTTGAAGAAGAACAAGAAGAACTACAAGATGCTGTATCATTGGAGTGTAAGTGTGTTTGAATAATTACTGAGTAGCAGGTGGCATCTTGTATGGTAGCCTCAGCCACCAACGTGTGAATGTGTGTGTGAATGGGTGTAGGTGACTTGTAGTGTGAAAGTGGTTTGAGTGGCCAAAAAGTCTAGTATAGTGCAAAGCAAGTACAGTAAGAGAGTCCTTGCATCAAATAGCAGGTTCGGCTGCATCTATGAAAACACACAAACAGCATCTGTAGCTGTCACTCTGTGTTAGAGGGAAGATAGATGGTCCAGTGTGCAATGCAGCAAATCCAGTTGTGAGCTGGCAGTGTGAGGCTCCAGTGCTGCGCTGTAGTAAACACTTGTTAGTGGATTACTGGAAATCAATGGCAATGAGTGGGTCTCACCTCCTGTACGGGAGGGAAGCCTGCGATGGTGCATCCACCGGCATGCATCAGCTGTACAGGCACCTTAACTGAGGGGCCCTTTGTTCAGATTTAAGCAGGATGTCAGTGGTGGGCAGTTCTATAAGTGTTTCCCACACAACTGCAGCAAAGAGTGGTGTTCAGAATTTTAAGCATTTCTGAAGAATTTTAGCAATGGTAGAAAAACACAATTTGTATTGCAAAAACCTTAAAGACATTTGTAATGTATTCAATTCATTTGCAAGATGGTTGTTAACATTATAAACAAAGTGCCTGTCGGAAATATTCTTTGCTTTTTGCAGATATATTTTGTGGATCAAAAAATATACTTACAATATAAGGGGCAAAACAAACTGCTGTGTTACACTTTGTCAGGGATACGCAACATACATTTTCTCTGATAAACCAGGATTTAGCAACAATGTGCGTACTTCAGAGCTCTGCATCATCATTTATATATAGTTATATTGTATGCACATTTTCAACTTGTGCATGAAATACACAAGTGGAAAGACAGGGAAATTTCTAAAAGATACTTAATGTAAAAATAAAAAGGAAGAGTTGACGTGACAAAAACAAGACACGACTGATTGCAGTGGAAACAGACACTATGACACAAAACATGATGTAATTCAAACATGTGACTTAAACACAGTGGCATGGCACGACTTTTCCACTAGGTGAGGCGACAGGCAACATTTGTATTTTGAAAGTATGGTGCCCCTGTTGGTTCACATGGTAGAAAAAAAACCCCTTTTGTGCAAAGGTTTAGTAGTCCGTGACCTCAGATTCCCAATGATAACAGAACTCCACAGGGAAATTAGAAAAGTTTTACTTTTCTAATTTTGGTGGCTATGCACCATACAGTGAATGTCATACATCCATTCTGTACAAGCCTTCTAAACTGGGAGCATAGTCAAGGTCAGTTAAAAAAGGTGTGAAGTAATCAGTCTGCTGAAAAGAACCACTGACCAGCAGGCTTATTGAAATTCATGAGGAGCTTTGCATTGATCATTTGTGGTAGAATGTGGGTGTAAGGGGCAGGAAGGGAGGCTGATACGTGGAGTTGATTTGGAATGTCTTTGATGGTGATAGTGTTCAGGGATGAATAGTCTCTCCTATTGCTGTTGAAATGTAGCAGCCTAGTTTTGAATGACAGGGTCCCTGCCAAAAAAACTAATAAAATTTTTAAAAAGTTTAAAAAAAAATGAATAGACTGAATAGACCTAACCAGGGAGGCTGAGGAGTGTGATCCCACTGTAGTTGGAACACACCCTTCGGTCCCCCTTCTTAAAAAGAGCGACCACCACCCCGGTCTGCCAGTCCAGAGGCACTGCCCCCAATGGTCATGCAATGTTGCAGAGTCGTGTCAACCACGACAGCCCCACAACATCCAGGGCCCTAAGGAACTCCGGGAGGACCTCATCCACCCCCGGGGCCAGCTCTCGATTTACCAATCAATCTTCGTTCCTAGCCTCACCTATGGTCACGAGCTTTGGGTAGTGACTGAAAGAACAAGGCCGCGGGTACAAGCGGCCAAAATGAGCTTCCTCCGTAGGGTGGCTGGGCTCTCCCTTAGAGATAGGGTGAGAAGCTTGGTCATCTGGGAGGAGCTCGGAGTAGAGCCGCTGCTCCTCCGTGTTGAGAAGAGCCAGATGAGGTGGCTCGGGCATCTAATTAGGATGCCTCCCGTACACCTCCCTGGTGAGATGTTCAGGGCACGTCCCACTGGTAGGAGGCCCCGGGGTAGACCCAGGAAAAGCTGGACGAAGTGGCCGGGAGAGGGAGGTCTGGGCTTCCCTGCTTAGGCTGCTGCCCTCGCAACCCGACTCCGGATAAGCGGAAGAAAATGGATGGATGGATGGATATTATTAATGCCTTGGCATCTGCCTACTGTACTTCTTCAGTGCTGTGGTCCCCTACAGTTTTAAAAAAAATGTGATGTTATATTTACAGATTTTTATCTCAGTATCTGAGTATTTGGGATCGTACTCCATAAGCCCTTGCTATAAAGTCAACAACCCTGAAAATTCTACTGATTAAATTTATCAATTGTGTTTTATCTGAGTGTCTTGTATAAGTTGCAATCGTATAAGAGGTGGTTTAGATTCTCTTCCCCCTGTTTGCATCCAATGGATCCATTTCCTTTGTTAAATTTTTCAGGGTACCACTTTGTCAACTCCGGTGTCCACGTTACTCCACCTGTCTTAGTTCTTAAAATCAAACGCATTGTGACATGTTTCAGGTTCCGAAATCTCTTGCATTTTTTCATCAAGTCTTTTTTCGTAAATTCATTTTCATTTGCAGTTTCGCATATTTGTCCTTTCTCTCTCTCTTTATTTCTTCTGTAGCAGTGGTCTATAATTTGTTTTTTATATTCGTTTGGATCCAGCCACCATTCTGCTTTTGTTCTTGCTGCCCATCTCATGCCGTTTGCTATCCAACTTATTCTCTTTCCTTTCCTGTTCATGCAATCTGCTATCTTTATCGGATCTCCTGTAACTCTTGTTGATTCTGCCCATTTAGTCCTCTGCATCTTGCTGTAGCAGCTATCATTCCAAAAGGTGTTTATTTTCAGTTCCTCGCATGCTCTGGATCTTACGAAATTTTTCTTGTTGATCACTTTCTCTATCGCTGCTTCCACAACAGCTTTTAATATTATGGTCTCATACTACTAGTCTGTATGATAGATAACCAACAGCAGGGAAGGCAGTCTGTAATAAGGATGAGGCAACTTCATTTCAGCCAACAATAGAGGACATGTTTCAGAAACAAAGAAAGTGGACAAACTCAGATGACAGGTCAAAACTAATGGAAAAACTAGTCATGGAGATGATAATCACTGACAACCAACCATTTACAGGGGTGTCTGATGTTGGCTTTAAGTGCCTCATGACTGCAGCAGAGCCACGATATGCACTGAAAAGTGAGAAGTATTACCGAACTGAAAAGCTGCAAGAAGTTTACAACAAGGTTGTGGACAAGATCAAAACCCTGATTCAACCAGAAAATGCTGGCTACTCCCTCTCCTTCACCACAGACTGCTGGTCTGGTGTGACAGAGTCTCTCATGAGCCTGACATGTCATTTCAATGACACTGAATGGACAAGAAAGGGTTGTCTTAAATACAAGAGTGATGCATGAAAGAGACATTCCTCAGTATGCTTGAGGACTGGAAGAAAAGCAAAGACCGTGTAGCACTAGTGCTTCGAGACAGCGGAGCAAATATTGTGAAGGGAATGAGGCTTACTGAGCTTCCAGACCTAAGCTGCACAGTGCACACCTTGCAACTTGTCATGAATGACGGTCTGTCAAGTCAAGGAGTCGTCACAGATGTCATTGCAATACTTAAGAAGTGTGACACACATTTCCACCACTCCATTCTGGCCAAACAGCATTTGCAAAACATTCGGTGGGAACTTGGCCTGGCAGAGCACAACATAATCCAGGCTGTTTCAGTGAGGTGGAACTCAACACTCCACATACTGCAAAGGATGCTGAAGCAAAAGAGGGCGATTACCATCTACTGTGGTGAACATGGAGGTTTTGCTGGTCCCACTGCTCACTAGTAGGACCTTGTGTCCGATTTAATTGAAACTCTTCTTCCAATAGAGGAAGTGACACTTCAGGTGAGCCACAGCAACTCATCAGCATCCTGCATCATTCCATGCCTGACCGTGCTGAAGATGCTATTTCAGGATGATGAGGGGCCCTCCACAAAAGGCATCAGAACGCTTAGTCAAGCTATGAAGGACAGCCTGGACAAGCATTTCTCAAAAGTAGAAGGCACAAAAACTGTGGTGCTGGCCTGTCTCTTAGATCCTCGTTATAAGAGCCCACCATTCTCCTCTGCCATTACATTGAGCAAGACCAAAGGATGGTTGAAAGAGAAAGAGCATGTTTCCACACAACAGACCACTCAAGAAAAGGATGCTGCCACAGAAGGTGCCAGTATGGATGAGCATGCTGCTGCAGAGGAGGCCAGTGTGGAGGAGCAGGCTGCTGCATACTGAACACACCAGAATGACAGAAACACCCAAAAGGCAATGGAGAGAACATATATCCTTCCACAGCCGTGTTGATGAGATGTTCAGTTCTCTTCTGGCACCCCACCCTGGTGACCTGCTGGCCAGTAGCTGCATTGAGGATGAGCTACATCTGTACCTCAAGGAGCCAGTGATCGACAGGCGGAAAGGGGACCCACTCCAGTGGTAAAGACAGAATGAAGGGCGATTCAAGCGACTTGCAAAACAAGCAAGAAAGTTTCTTTGTGCACCACCCTCATCAGTCCCAAGTGAGCGCATCATCAGTGAAGTCTCTGCAATTTATGAGAGCAAGAGAAGCTGTGTCACTGGAGAGCACGCTAAACACCTTTGCTTTTTGCACCACAATCTGGTGCTGCTCAATTGGGACAACTATTGATTTGAGACTCACATTTCTATACAAATTTTTTTTTAACTTTGTTTTATTTACTTTATAAAACTTCAGGAAGCTATTTATTTATTTAAATTTTCAGTTAACTTTATAAGACATGCTGCTGAACCTGGGAACCTCCTGCACTTTTTGTTTTTGTTTGAACTTAAAACAAAGACAAGTGAAAGATAAAATACCATTTCAGTTATATTGAAATTTTGGAAAACTATATTTACTGTACAAAACTTTTGGGAGCTATTTATTTGTTTGATTTTTCCTTTAACTTTAAAAGACATGCTGCTGAGTCTGGGAGCTCCTAGCACTTTCCGAAGAATTTTGAAACAAAGATGTTTATTTTCTAAGATAAAAACCTTTAACATGTTGCAAATCTGAAAAGCTGTTTAATAAACATATGCTTAAAGGCATTTAAAAGAAGCTAAGTGTTGGAGTTCGTAATATTTAGAGTTTTGACGCCAATGTTTTCACTTTTACTGCAAATGTTATCGGCCTCCTTGACTACTAACAATTGGTATCAGTATTGGCCCTGAAAAAAACATATCAGTCCATCTCTAGTATTAACACTTCTAAAATATGATCTTCTTATTCTGGAGAGTGAAGCAAATAAAATGCAGTGGGAAAAAGTTATGGATAAAAATAAAGTCAATACTTATTTTGATGAAGTAATGTATATATCTGAGAGGCTTATTTGCAAGTTTAAAAAAAGCAACTTTAACAGGAGATTGTCGTTACCTAAATGAGTCCATTCAAAAACCTATGAAGCAATGGCACCTGGCTCTGCCAACTGTAGTGAGAAGCTGCTCAACAAAAAATAGCACATAAATTCAAAAAGTTGTTCCTTCTTTCTCCTTCTGTTCAAAGGTGTGCCAATAATTTGAAAGTTCCCGGTGTAGAGGCAGAAGAGCCAAGAGTGCATGTGCCATCACTTTCACACTACAACAAATAATTTAGATTGAATTCCTTTAATAGACAGGCTTGCCATTACCTAAAAAACTCTTTCTCACAGGGTGCCCTCAGTGGGTAGAGCAGGTGCCCTAAAACAGAGGCTTTTCTTTGCCGCAGGGACCACAGGTTTAATTCCAGCCTCAGCCCTTTGATACATGTCTTCCCCTCTCTCTCCCCCCCTTTTAAAACTGTCCTGTCACTTGCTACTACCTTAAAAAAAAAAAAAACTCCATCATCAAGGGTAGTTGATTATGTGTGTAATAATTGGCCAATATTGGTAGCCCTCCTGTGTTTTCTAAAGATTTTGAATACATAGAATCTCACCAATAAATAAAGAATGTAGAATCAAATAATTATTTGCACCCATTTGAGTTTGGCTCCCATCCATATTATTCTACAGAAAACTACTAATTGCTTTATTATACACCAGCCAATTATAAGAAACAGGAACTGATTTTTTTTCAGTTTATTTTTGCTTTTATTGATAGAACAGCTGTAGAGTGATAGGGAAGGTGAAAGAGAGAGGGGATGAAGTGGAGCAGAGGACCGTGGGTTGTACTTAAACCTGGACCACTGCAAAGGCCTCAGCCTGTATGGGGCGCACACTCTGCCGTGAGCTAGAGGTCACCCTGAGACAGGGACTGATGGTAGGCCACACCTTTTCACTAGTCTTTACCTGTTTCTGTAATAATGTATATTTATGTGAGACTGAAAATTATACACACTGCAAAAATAGCAAAAAAAACATGGGAAAGGTGTGAACTGTGTGTGCTGTACAGGTAAAGCATGACTAATCGAAAAAGACTGCCGCAGCATATCGCAGGAAATGTTTGCAGCAGTCTGCCAGCTCTGTGCCTGATGGTGAGCTTCCCTCTGTCTCCCACCTGTGCCTGTTCACATGGATTTGCAGTAGTGTGTCTTGGAAAGCTTATTTTCTTGATACTGTTACAGTAACCTTCAGTTATAAAAAGCAATTCCATTTTTTTGAATTTATTTCAAAGGCACGTTGACCTCACTGCAGAGAGATAGTTCATAAGAGCAAGTGTTTTACATGTGTTTTTGCAAAGCAGACTGTGGTACTTTTAATGTAGAATCCAGTCATGGCGTTGCAGTTCGCTCAAAGATAGAAACCTTTTTCTAAAACCCAATCCTCATATAAGTTACTCCTCTGGTCTTCAATCACCATGTATAAGCAGGAAGGAATAGCATGCTTCTCTGCTTATTTCTCTGGACATTAGCTTAGCATTGGCAACAAATATTAGCCAGCCCCTGGTAAAAACCAAACATAATTAACACTCCTCAGCTACCAGGCACATCAGTTTACACACATTAGACTGCGAGGTTAAGTGGGTGTTCTTCACATGTGAGGGAAATCTTGAAACGTGTGTGTGTGTGTGTGTGCGTGCGTGCGTGCGTGCGTGCGTGCGTGCGTGTGTGTGTGTTGCATGGTTCTTGTTGGTTTCTTGTTTATCCTCCCAGGCATGTCATACAGTAGAGCAGAGTGGAGTAAATGAGGTGAGGAATGAGGGTGAATGGTTGCAGGGTGCAGGGTGCAGCTGGTTTAATCAGTCTAACTGTTACAATCACACACATTTCTCCCCTCCTTCACTCCTCCAGCACCCTCTCTTCTTTGTCATATTCTTGTTTTCTTCATCTCAATTCATTTTTCTACCTGACAAAGCTGACTCCTCTCTCCTGTCCTCACTTTTCCTTGTCTTTTTTTCCCTTCAATATCCTTTTTTCTCCTCTCACATAACTTTTTCCTTAACCTAACCATCCGTGACCTTGATGCCCAATCCCAACAATCATGACAGTTTGCACTGTTGTTTGAGCATCGGGACCATGCCATGTCATCCCACCACACAATTTGTTGACATTACCGTAGTGGCATCCCAGAGAGTAAACAGCTGATGCACAAGGATACTTAAAACTTCAAAGGCTGACCAAGCATCACCATGTCATGAGTTTGGAGTGAGAATGTGTTGGACCATTCCATCTTTTTTTTCTTTTCTCTCTACTTTCTTTCTCCTCTCTTGTCTCCTCTTCTTTATTTTTCCTACATCCCTTCCTGCCTCCTGTTATCAGTCGATGTGAGGGTCTAAGGACAGAGGGATGCTGGGTGCTGTAAAGCCCTCTGAAGCAAATGTATTTTGTGATAATGGGCAAAGCTTTACAAATAAAATTGACTTGACTTGACTTATCTCTTTTCCTCTCCTTCCTCTTTCTGAGCTTCTGTTTTTTCTTCTTGTTTTTCTTCTCCCCTTCTCTCCTCTTCCCCATTTTTCAGTTTTAGTCTTTCTTCATGTCAGAGTTGACTTAAAACTTCCCTCTTTGATAAAGCTTATAGTTAGGACTGGCTCAGGCTTGCTTTAAAGACCAATAAAAAAAGGATTGTACAGATTTCAAAACATCAGTAAACTTACGGTATTTATAAAATTTTTTTGTGTGTTCAAACCATTGGGCAGAACTGTAATTCTCCTATAGCCTGTCCTCTAATGCCTCCTCTCATCTCTTCTCTTATCCTCCCTCCATAAAGGGACCTGGTGTGTTTAATCAGCCTAATGATAATTAGAAGACTAACTCACAATCAAACAGTCATTATGTCAGATTGATCCTCCTGCCTGCACTCACTGACAGCAAACACCAACATCTGTGCACGAATAACACAGGGCAAGGACTCTTACTCTAAAAGTCTGGTTCACCTCCCATGAATCTCAACTCTTCTGGGCCTTGAAGTTATTCAGAAATGTTACATCATGAAGGATATTTCTGACAATTCTTAAAAATCATGAATTCTCAAGTACAATCAAAATGTCCACTAATAGCTCAGGGCTTTGTTGACACAGGCAGACTGTAAATGAGGGCTTGCAGAAGGTACACAGGAAAACATCTCCTCAAGTCTCATTCCATCACTACATACTTCACCATTTTTCTATTTCTGTCAAGTTTCAAACTTAAAGTCCTTCATGAAAAGGGAATGATTAAATCACGTAATGAGCTGAAAGGCTTTTGATGTAAAACATCAATGCAGGGAGAATTCAGTTTTATTCATGGAAGATTTACCACCAACAAACAAATAAAAAAGCATCACAGCAGAAGTGATCAAAGAACAGCACTCCTGCTTATGAGAAAAGCTGAGTGGTGAGTATAACATGACTGTAGTCTTTTCTGGAAGAACTAGCCAGACCAGCCAGACCACCAGCCAGCATGTCATCAAGAAGTGTTGAGTTTGTATAACAGAAAGCAAAATCAACAGCGAATTAAAATGAGAGTGAATCAGAAGAAGGCTCTGTACTAAAATCCAGACAAACACTTAACTCCCATCTGTCATATAGGTGTGTTTAGAATAAAAGCATATAGTTCTCTCTGATGCAGGTAAATAAAGGAAAATGTATAGTAAGTCCCTTTATAAATTCATCACTTTAGTTCATAGAGTAGAAAAGATAGTTTGTACCTGCTGAAAAGCCAGAAATAAAATGTTTGTTTTTGGATCTTTCACAAAAGGTCCTAGTTATCCAACAAATAAATCTGTAACACATATCCAGTTAGTATTCTGATGACAGGACAGCTCCTATCAATAATTTCTAACTGACTCCTCTTTTGAGTTCATTAAAAATAAATCATAAACTACAGTCTACAATCAGCCGCTTCACACTCGACTGCGAACCGATCCAGTGAGAGCTGAAGGTCACGGCCTGATGAAGCCAAAAGGACCACATCATCTGCAAAGAGCAGAGACACAATCCTGAGGTCACCAAACCGGACCCACTCAACACCCTGGCTGCGCCTAGAAATTCTGTCCATAAAAGTTATGAACAGAATCGGTGACAAAGGGCAGCCCTGGTGGAGTCCAACCCTCACCGGAAACGAGTTCGACTTACTGCCGGCAATGCGGACCAAGCTCTGGCACCGGTCATACAAGGAACAGACAGCCCGTATCAGGGAGTCCGAAACCCCATATTCCCAGAGAACCCCCCACAGGACTCCCCGAGGGACACGGTCGAATGCCTTCTCCAAGTCCACAAAGCACATGTGGACTGGTTGGGCAAACTCCCAAGCACCCTCAAGGATCCTGCCAAGGGTCCAGCGCTGGTCCACAGTTCCACGACCGGGGCAAAAACCGCATTGCTCCTCCTGAATCTGGGGTTCGACCCTCCTCTCTAGTACCCCCGAATAGACCTTGCCAGGGAGGCTGAGGAGTGTGAGCCCCCTGTAGTTGGAACACACCCTCCGGTCCCCCTTTTTAAAAAGAGGGACCACCACCCCAGTCTGCCAGTCCAAGGGCACTGCCCCCGATGTCCACACAATGTTGCAGAGTCGCGTCAGCCACGACAGCCCCACAACATCCAGGGCCTTGAGGAACTCGGGCGGACCTCGTCCACCCCTGGGGCCCTGCCACCGAGGAGCTTTTTGACCACCTCGGTAACCTCAGCCCCAGAGATAGAGGTGCCCACCCCCGAGTCCCCAGGCCCTGCTTCCTCACCGGAAGGCGTGTCGGTGGGATTGAGGAGGTCCTCGAAGTATTCCTTCCACCGATCCACAACGTCCCGAATCGAGGTCAGCAGCACCCCGTCCCCACCATACACAGTGTTGACGGAGCACCGCTTCCCCCTCCTGAGACGCCGGATGGTGGTCCAGAACCTCTTCGAAGCCGTCCTGGAAGTCGTTTTCCATGGCCTCGCCGAACTCCTCCCACGCCCGGGTTTTCACCTCGGCGACCGCCGCGCCGCACTCTGCTTGGCCTGTCAGTACCTGTCTGCTGCCTCCGGAGTCCCACAGGCCAAGAAGGCCCAATAGGACTCCTTCTTCAGCTTATCGGCACCCCTTACCGCCGGTGTCCACCAGCGGGTTCGAGTGTTGCCGCCCCGACAGGCACCGGCCACCTTACGGCCACAGCACCGGTCGGCCACCTCAGCAATGGAGGGACGGAACATGGCCCACTCGGACTCAATGTCCCCCGCCTCCCCCGGGACATGGTCGAAGCTCTCCCGGAGGTGGGAGTTGAAGCTCTTTCTGACGGGAGACTCTGCCAGACGTTCCCAGCAGACCCTCACAATGCGTTTGGGTCTGCCAGGTCTGATCGGCATCCTCCCCCACCATCAGAGCCAACTCACCACCAGGTGGTGGTCGGTTCACAGCTCCGCCTGCTCTTCCTGAGCTCTCTGGGCTTCCTGCTGTACTGGGTACCTTCTCCACATCTCAACAAAGAGAAAAGGCAGTTATCTGGTGGGCTGGGATCTTTAATGATTCTCCTGGCCTTATTTTTGCTGCGACTGGTATAAACATTCTGTTTGCAGGTAGAGCAGCACCTATGGTGTGTTCAGCCACTGAACCGCTCTTCGGAGGGTCTTGTGGTTCTGTTCGGTGCTTGTTGAGTACCAGGCAGTGATTGTTCCCATCAGGATGCTCTTGATAGTGCAGGAGCACAAATTCCTCAGTATTTGGAGGGATACCAGGAATTTCCTCAGGGGTCTCAGGTATGTAGGGATGTAACTCAGCTTGACTTGTCTGAACAATACGCTCATTTTTTTTCTTTTGGAAAGTGGCTTCTGTAGTTTTACTGATTAACATGCACCAAACTGCCACATGTAGTTCAGACTGCAGAGCAGCATCTCCTAAACCTCTCACATTACTGGGGGCATGCTCCGTAGTTTGTGTTCATACTGTGAACTCTACAGGATGGTTGCATGAGCACTCTGACTGAACAGGAACAGAATCTGCTCTGTCGCTCCTGTGATTACTGTATAATAGTGGTTCACAGTCCTTGTTCCCTTTGTGTCACAGTCAGTTTGTTGATGTAAGTCCTTCTTAAGACTTAAGTCTACAAAATCATTGAGCACAGTGTCAGGATTGTGTGAGGAGATCAGGTCTTTGCAAAGATCCTTACATTTAAAATAAGCTAATTAGGCAAATTTAGTTTGAAACAGATCCAGTGTAGATGTCACGGAGGAAAGTATATTGAAATTTTTCTAACTGTGCACACAGTGTAATAAACTGTAAAATATAATGTAAAAATATAATAAAATGTAAAATAAAAATTAAGGTAAAAAGAATTTAAATAAAAATATGTATTTGTGTGTATGAATGAAGCTGTATTCTTTTTTACATTACCCCAGTGCAGTTAACTGTGGCCTTAATGTATAATTTATCTCCACTACCCTGTTTTTCTGACTTAATTTTCTCTTAGGCCTGATTGTTCTTTTCTTTTCAATCCTCCGTATTCTCTTTTCTCCTTTAATACCCCCTCCCCCCTTTTTCATACTCATTATATTTCTGTCTCTCACCATCCCCCCTCCTCCTGCTGCTCTTTCTTGGTGTGATTCAGACTGCAGATTAATAGACACCCATGTTTTAATCAAGTCAGCTGTGACACCCTGCAGGCCTCTCCTGCTGAACCTCAAGGCTTTTTGGAGGAGCGAAAGGGGAATATGAGAGAAGGTGAGATGAGGTTTGAGGAGATGGGGGTGGGGGGGTGACGTTGTCATTCTGGAGGAATCTGACAAGTGCATAATGCTCACCACTAGAGTGGGAGCCACTAGAGAGAGGGTAGATGAGGAGAGAAGGAGAGTGCCCAGCACTTAGGAGAAAGAGGATGATGGAGAGCAGGCTGTGGCGAATCATTTTATGGTTATGTCACTGTATCTGTGTCAGGGTCACTTCTCATTTCTGAATTTGTGTGTTTGTGAGTGTGTGTGTGTGTGTGTGTGTGTGTGTGTGTGTGTGTATGTGCCAGTGCATTGAAGGAGTACAGTGGGTTATATAAATGGCCCTTTGTGACCATACAAACAGCTCAGAAGAATCCACAAATTCAAACTTCAAAAGCTTGGATTCATTACTGTAATTAGCAAACAAATGACTTCCAATAATGTGTCTAAATCACCCTCCCTGTCCAGCCTATTCTCATACCAAAGCCGTTTAATAGTCACTTTTGCAGTGATTTTAGCATATGATGCTGATGCAAAAAGTTACCTTTCGCAGCTGCATGATACCCCACTGATGTCAGCTGAGAGTGCAGTCGAGGGAACCTGTCACATCCACATGATATGCCATTGGAAGGCATCAGGTTGAAACACTGCTGATGACCTAATATAAGAAGCACAAAGGTCCCTATAGGGTCACCTTACCGTGTGCCTCCTTACCCTAATTCTAATGACTTTGTTGCCTAAACCTAGCCATTCATGCCAGCATGCATTTGTTGACATCCCTATGTTGGTTGCCATGTGCTTTTGTTGCCTAAACATAACCACCACAGCTTGACATCATGGAAGCAGCATCCTGGAACATAGATATAGAGATAGATTATAATATTTAGACAACTGCGAAGTGGCAACATGTGATGACTTGACTGATGAGAAAAAAAAATTCTCATAAATCTGCTAAGACAAATAAAAAAATGAGTTCTTGAGCACACTATTAAAGTGCATTTCCAGGAGTTTGAAGCCCTCCAAGATCACAAGATAAGTCCAACTCGTCACCTTATTGTAAAAACCCAGTCATCTTCATATTTCCTCTCATCTCTTTACATCCACCCCCCCTGCCTGCTCTTCTTCACTCTCCCAAGATTGCAGTCTGTAAATAGGAATTTCAATACACATCTGCTCTGATCCCATAGGCAAGTCAATGTAGGCTTATCATTAAGCCAGACCCATCACTGACTTGATAGATGCACGCCCCCTCTCCTCCCCCCAACACCCACACTGGGCTCAGAGCCTGCTCTTACTGATGCTGTTTGGTTATAAATAAACAGAAGGGAGTGTGTGTGTGTGGGCAAGGCATCCACGTGGACTCAAACAGACAGTTGCCCATGTTTGGAAACTGAAACAAAAATAAACACCTTGTCAGTAACTTCAAGACTCAGATGACAAGTGCATTTGCATAAACACATTGTCTAACCCCTGCCTGCCACACATGCATACTCATACAGTACACACCCATACGCTGGGGAAATGATAGTGATCAAAGCAGACGTCCCACAGAGAATTTCCCAAAATGTGTGTCAAATGGCAGAGCACTCCTTCCTCCTCTGATTACCATGAGCTCCCTAATGACATCCCCTCTCTTTATCATTCCCTCCGATGTTTGGAGTCATTCACATGCAGTCCCACTACCTTTGTGCTGGGGGAAACTATCGCGGGGCTATTAAAGATTTAAACTTAGCTCTGAACAGTCCGACCAGGATGGGAGGGTGCCAGTGAGGGGCTTTGAGGGCTTGGGGGCATCTGTGTGGTGAATCCCCCCCCCCAAGTTAGACTCAGGGGCTGCTGCTCAGAATAATGTACATGCTGTGGCTGATGAAAAATCCAAAGGCACTTCTACTGTGAGTGCTGTGAGAGAGAGGAGAGATGGAGAGGCCTTACGAGAGAAAGCTTTTTATTCAGGCTGGAAAATATCATGAAGGAATATGTTAGGAAGGAACGTATTATGAGTTTTATGAGTAAACAAGGACAATGAAGTCAGAGCCTCAAACATCCTTAGAATTATAGAGGCCCAGGAGAGCCACTATTCAAAAGATTATTTTAAACATTCATCAAACTAAAATTACATTTTCATTTAGAGACTGAAGAAGCAAGTGGTGGGATGATGTCCTCTTACCGCATTCACCACACAGAAAAACTAAATTTGAATTGCAATCTATTATTTATTGTAATACTAGCATTCCTGAGATTCCTATAAAGTGAATAAACCAATTAAAAAGTAGATTCAAATCAAAGTAAAAACTAGAATTAACACCCAATAGTTGTATGCATCCTTGCACCAGTCAAGTTCCTCTTACAGTTTGGATTTATGTCCGTGAAAACATGGAAGCTTCACACACATCTTCCCTGGGCAGCACAAAAGAGCTCTACAATAAGCAGTTTACAGATTAATGCCACCATATCAGTATCTGACTGAATGTTATGACATTGATATATGGCCAGAAAAAAATATTTTATGCAGAATAATTTGATGTCACAGAGAAGGTGACCTTAGACCTTTTATATATAAAATCTTATAATTTCATTACTTTGTCAATTTTTGTGTTTGTGTGTAATTCGGGTATAGATTCTTGAATTATGGCCAGATACATATTTTGTGAGGAATTGTAATTGTAATTTTGACTTCTTTGTGAGACACACAACCTCCCACCGCCTCACCAAAATGTCAGACTCTTTGATTATAATTGTTAATTCAATTCCTTTGCATTTCAACCACGTGAGACACCCTTCCCTTCTGTCTCCTCATCAAGATTCAAATTCTTTTATATTTTGAACTGTGATGTCTAGACGGTTTAACTCACACCTTAGGGGGTCGGTACCGATACCTGCAAGAGACAAAGAGTGCGAAGACACACCCTTGGATAAGGGGCCGAGGGGTGTGTTTCTCACACCTTAGGG
Organism: Plectropomus leopardus; assembly: GCF_008729295.1. Taxonomy (NCBI): domain Eukaryota; kingdom Metazoa; phylum Chordata; class Actinopteri; order Perciformes; family Serranidae; genus Plectropomus; species Plectropomus leopardus. Next base: position 343,784 of record NC_056485.1, on the reverse strand, counting down.
GGTCGGTACCGATACCTGCAAGAGACAAAGGGGCGAATACACACCTTTGAATAAGGGGGCCGAGGGGTGTGTTTCTCCACAAGCATAAAATGTCCAGTTTTCCCCATGCTCGGGGTCTTTCTTCATCCTGACCGCTCACATGTTGATTGACCTTTTCTTTGCAAATAAAATAAAACCTTGTCGGCTGGCAGAAGTCTCTATTTCATTCTTCACCAGCAGAAGCAGCAGAGAATTTCCACCACAGGTCACAGTGACCTTGACCTTTGGGCTTCAACCACCAGATTCTAATTATTTGATCAGTGAGTCCAAGTGGAAATTTGTGCCAAATTTAAGGAAACTCCCTCAAAGTGTTCTTGAAATATCGACTTTATGGAAATGAGATAAATGAGGTCACAGTGACCGTGAACTATGACCACTAAATTCTATCATTTTAGTCATTGAGACTGTAATTGTTTGTGCCAAATTTGAAGAAATTCCATGAAGGTCTTCTTGAGATATCACTATCACGACAGTAAGACAAACTTAAGGTCACAATGACCTTGGCCTTTGACCACCAAAATCAAAACGTTCCCTGAGTTTAAGTGGATATTTGTATCAAATGTTAAGAAACTTCTTCAAGGAGTTCTTGCGATAACAGTTCACAAGAATGAGACAGACAAGGTAACAGTGACCTTGACAACTGACATACAACCACCAAAATCTAATCTAAGTTTGAAAAAAAGTTGAAACATCACAAGAATGGTACGTACCTGGAAACATAATGCCTACGGCCACAGCTGTCACAGGCGTGGAGTCATAAAAAAGTTAATTTTGCTTGTAAAACTCAAAAACTCTGTAACATTTCATTTAAAATGGCTATACATTTTTTATGTTTTTGACTCCTGACAACCAACACAACTTCCCTGCAGGCATCATGCAAACACACATGAGCCCAAACACATCTACAATTCTACAATTTCATTTAGCAGATGCTTTCTGGATCATCTGAAGAGGTTTGAATGAGCATGCAGGGAGGGCTGCCAGAGGAGAGTTGCAGTAGTCAATGCGTGAGATCACAAGAGCCTGAACCAGAAGCTGTGTGGCCTGTTGGGTCAGGAAGGGTCTGATCTTCCTGATGTTGTAGAGGGCATAACGACAAGACCGAGAAACTGAGGCCACATGAACCTTAAAGGTCAGCTGGTCATCAATCATGACACCCAGGTTTCTGGCTGAGTTTGTGGGCACAAGTAGACTCGAGTCTAGTTGGACACTGATCCGAGGCTGAACAGATGGACAAGCTGGAAAGACCATGAGTTCGGTCTTAGACAGATTTAGCTGAAGGTGGCGTTCCTTCATCCATGTGGAGATATCAGCCAGACACGCTGATATCCGTGCTGAGACCGTTCTGTCATCAGGTGGAAAGGAGAGGAAGAGCTGAGTGTCATCAGCATAGCAGTGGCAGGAGAAACCATGGGAGCGGATCACTGCACCGAGTGAGGTGGTGTACAGAGAGAAGGGTAGGGGACCAAGCACCGACCCCTGAGGAACCCCTGTCGATAGGCCATGTGACCTAGACACCTCTCCTCGCCATGACACTCTGAAGGATCTGCCTGTGAGGTAGGACTTGAACCACAATAGGACAGAACCTGAAATGCCGAGCTCAGAGAGTGTGGAGAGGAGGATTTGATGGTTCACCATGTCAAAGGCAGCAGACAGGTCCAGCAGCAGTAGGACAGAGGATTGACCAGCAGCTCGAGCCAGTCTCAGTGACTCAGTGACTGACAGGAGTGCAGTCTCAGTGGAATGGTCACACCTGAAGACAGTATTTTCGACAGAAATGGTAGAAGTGAGACTGGCCTGTAGTTTTCAACTGGGCGGGGTTGAGATTAGGCTTTTTGAGCAGTGGGGTGACATGGGCTTGCTTAAAAGTAGCAGGAAAAGTGCCAGTGTTTAGGGAGGAATTGACAATGTGTTGTGACTGCAGGTTTGATAGTGGGCAGGATGGTCTGCAGTATGCGGGTGGGTATTGGATCGAGAGGACATGTTGTAGGTTTTGAGCTCAGAAGAAGTCTGGAGACCTCATCCTCGGTCAGAGGAGCAAAATCAGAATCAGAATCAGAATCAGAAAAAGATTTATTGCCAGGTATAGTTAACACAATACGAGGAATTTGTTCTGGTGGGTTGGTGCAACATAAATATAGAAAAAAAACAGATAAAATAGAAGATAGAAATATAAAATATAAAATATAAAAAGAACGAGTCTAGCAGTGCAAAACAAAACAAGTAACACAAGTAACAGTGTAACAGTGCAAGAAACAGAACCATGGAATTAAAGTGTTATATACAAGAATGGTTGGAGTGCAAGATATATATTGATATTTACATTGAATTTCACATTTATACAGGTTTGAGTGCAGGGCTGGGCTGGTCAGGCTCAGAGAACTGGTTGCTGATTGCAGCCACCTTTTTCAGTGAAAAAGGAGGCAAACATGTCTGGACAACCAGTAGAAAACCAGAGATGATGTCAAAATTTGTATTTACTTCAGAGTCATTTCAATGTCTCTCTGCTATCAAGAGCAGTGAGAGCAACGGTAGGCTACAGTTCTGTTGTAGTACACCAACTGCACAGTGACAATGGACAAGAGCTTTGGGATGAATAAAGATGAAGACAGTTAAAAGGAGAGCTAGAAAAAATAAATGACTCAAATTTGTGTAAGAGAAGTTGTGATGACAAGATGAACTGAAGGTCAGCTGTTTGCTTCTGGAAAAGATGTACTGGTGGAGTTTACAGAGCAAAGACGGGGCTTTTCCTTTTGACTTTACTGTAGCTGATACATCTTTTCTTGTAGCCAGATGGAGTTCATTGAAAGTATGGCAAACAGCTCATCACCTTCCCAGGTTGTTTTCACTTGTTTCAGTCCTTATTTGTCCAAAAGTTTTTTACTGATACAGATATTCACTCTTTACTGTATTTTAGAGTAAATAAAGTTAAGTGTGTAGAGTGAACCCAATTGCAGCACAAATGAACCAGGTTTGTTGGATTACCAGTCTTTATCCAGCAGGTTAATGCAGGAAAACAGCTAACCACAAGATGCATCAGAGTAAAGCAGGCAAGTATGGCAGGATATGAACAGAGCAGACAGGGAATGAATGGGACTCGTGAGCTGGTTATTGTCCAAAAGTTCTGAAAAGGCCCAATGAGCGTGGTGAGGGGAAATAGCACAAACTCACTGCACATTTTTTGAGAAGTTCCGACTAGATATAGTCGGACCTCACCTCGACACACAGCATGGGCTCCGGAGCCAGTCTTCTCGAGAGGGGTTGAACTCTCTTCCACTCTGGAGGTGGACTGGTAAGAGGCGCCCGGCAGTGTGGGCAATACTTATTGCCCTGTGGCCGTAAGGTGGTCGGTGCCTGTCGGGGCGGCAACACCCCAACCCGTTGGAGGACACCGGCAGTAAGGATTGCCGTCAAGCTGAAGAAGTCCTATTGGGCCTTCTTGGCCTGTGGGACTCCGGTGACAGCAGACAGGTACCGGCAGGCCAAACGGAGTGCAGCTACGGCAGTCACCGAGGCAAAAACCTGGGCATGGGGAGGAGTTTGGTGAGGCCATGGAGAACGATTTCCAGACGACTTTGAAGAGGTTTCTGAACCACCATCTGGCATCTCAGGAGGGGGAAGTTGTGCTCTGTCAACACTGTGAATGGTGGGGACAGGACGCTGCTGACCTCGACTCGGGACATCTTGGATTGGTGGAAGGAATACTTCCAAGACCTCCTCAATCCCACCGACACACCTTCCAGTGAGGAAGCAGGGTCTGGAGACTCGGGGGTTGGCCCCCATCATCTCTGGGGTGAGGTTGCCGAGGTGGTCAAAAAGCTCCTCGGTGGCAGGGCCCCAGGGGTAGATGAGGTCTGACCAGAGTTCCTTAGGGCCCTAGATGGTGTGGGGGCTGTCGTGGTTGACACAACTCTGCAACATTGCGTGGACATCGGGGGCGGTGCCTCTGGACTGGCAGACCGGGTTGGTGGTCCCTCTTTTTAAGAAGGGGACCGGAGAGTGTGTTCCAACTACAGAGAGATCACACTCCTCAGCCTCCCTGGTAAGGTCTATTCGGGGGGACTAGAGAGGAGACTTCGCCGGACAGTCAAACCCCGGATTCAGGAGGACAATGTGGTTTTCGCCCCAGTCATGGAACTGTTGACCAGCTCTGGACCCTTGACAGGGTCCTTGAGGGTGCATGGGAGTTTGCCCAACCAGTCCACACGTGCTTTGTGGACTTGGAGAAGGCATTCGACCGTGTCCCTCGGAGAGTCCTGTGGGGGGTTCTCCGAGGAATATGGGGTTTCGGAGCCCTGATACGGGCCGTCCTTTCCCTGTATGACCGGTTCCAGAGCTTGGTCTGCATTGCCGGCAGTAAGTCGGACTCGTTTCCGGTGAGGGTTGAACTCCGCCAGGGCTGCCCTTTGTTACCGATTCTGTTCATAACTTTTATGGACAGAATTTCTAGGCGCAGCCAGGGTGTTGAGGGAGTCCGGTTTGGTGACCTCAGGATTGTGTCCCTGCTTTTGGCAGATGATGTGGTCCTGTTGGCTTTATCAGGCTGTGACCTCCAGCTCTCACTGGATCGGTGTGCAGCCGAGTGTGAAGCGGCCGGGATGAGAATCAGCACCTCCAAATCCGAGGCCATGGTTCTCAGCCGGAAAAGGGTGGAGTGCCCCCTCCAGATTGGGGATGAGATCCTGCCTCAAGTGGAGGAGTTTAAGTACCTCGGGGTCTTGTTCATGACTGAGGGAAGGATGGAGTGAGACATTGACAGGCGGATCTGCAGTCTGCAGTGATGCAGACTCTTGTTATAATACTGTGAAAGCACTTTTTTGTGATCCCACTGCTGCACTGTGACATGTTTACAGTTGCAATTTATCTTAGTGTTGTGCTCACTTTAATTCTGGCATTATATCATTACTGGGTGGAAGACGTGAGTGCATCTCAACCACAAACATCGTCCTTGCATCATCTAGTATCTGTCATCCAGTGTTTTGAGAATATTTCTCCAACCTCTTTGTCTTTCTGCTGTTTTCCTCTATGCTTCAGGAACTCTCTTAAGCCTCTTTCATCTTAAGGTCTCAACACACTTTTTGAATGGGTGTTATGTTTGCCAGGATCTAGTCTTTCATTAAATGAAAAATCCTTAGAAAATGTCACAATTCTAAGAATTTCTTATAATTTTGTCACAAGGAGCAACTCTTTGTGCTAGTAAGCTTGAACATCATGAATGATGAATAAAAACACCAAGTGTACAAATCCATCATGCTTATAGTGAAATCTAAGGGCCAGTATTGACTTTGTTTGGACTCTCTATAGTGTGGACTGCAGGGTGAAGAGTAGGCCCATGTCAAATACCTGTGGATACTTGTGATTCCATTTGACTTTTATTCACTGCAGCAATTTGCTTGCAGTTACTTTGTGACCCACAAACAAATAAACATGTAGTTTAATTCACTCTGTCTGGACTGTAGGCAGGAAATACATTTGTCTACTTGTCTATAGTTCTGCTCTGTTTTATTGTCACAATGACTTATTACAAACAAATCAAGAGATTATTAAGTTATACGAGTTTACATGTAACTCATCAGCACTTCATGGAGCCACAGGGACAGCCAGAGAAAGTTAGCTCTCGTGACTGACAGTCTTGTAGAACTTTACTGAACCTTAATGCTTACTGTATTTTCTGTGGAGACACAAGGAGCTGATGTGAAAATAGATGACGGTCAGCATTTTTGTTCCTGCTTGGATCTTGGACTTCATATGTCATGGATAAACTCAGGAAGCTTGAAACAGAAAGGAGTAGTAAACTTTTGAGGAAATGTGATAGTTGCTTTATGGTTATTATGTCTTACTTTTTACTGATTAACTAGCAATAAAAAATGGACTTTACACATGAAATAAACTGGACCACAGTTAGCTTAGAAGTGGAGTGACAGCATTGTTTGGTTTGGCTCACAGTAGTTCAACTAACAAGTTTCGCACCAGTGTAAATAAACTGAAAAAAAAATGGAAAACGCACCAAATTGCATGTTAGTGTCTGCTGTAACCACAACAGAAACACTGTTAACTGCAACCTTTTTTTTTTTTTTTAGTCACCAAAAACTAACTGACTGACTGACTGACTGGTAAGTTTCAAAATGTTAAATAATTCAGCTTACAAAAATTGAAAGCAAGAATGTCCCAATCAGTATCTGGCCAATCAAGGCAGTTTTTATCCCTTTGGAACCTGAACAATGAGGAACTCAACAAGATATGGCCCAAAAATTAACTAGAAATTAGTAGAAAGTTACAAGAAAATTGGAATAAGCAAAAACAAATAACAAAAAAACCAACAAGAAAATGACCCAAAAGGTACTGAAAAAAAAAAATAATATATATATATATATATATGCTGTAATAAAATTATATTACAGAAATTATAATTATAAATACTGTTTTTTTTTTCCTGGACACTTTACCAGGTCATTTTCTTGTCACCTTTCACTAATTACATACATACATTACAATTACATTAAATTACATACAGTACAATAGTTCTCAACACCGGAGCCCCCCAGGGCTGTATGCTCAGTCAGCTCCTGTTCAGAGTCTACACCCATGAATGCACTCCCAGACATCAGGAGAACTCTATTGTAAAGTATGCGGACGACACCACCATCATTGGTCGTATTACAAACAACGAGAGTTCATACTGCCAGCTACAAGCGGCCGAAATGAGTTTCCTCCGTAGGGTGGCTGGGCTCTCCCTTAGGGATAGGGTGAGAAGCTCGGTCATCCGGGAGGAGCTCGGAGTAGAGCCGCTGCTCCTCCGCATTGAGAAGAGCCAGATGAGGTGGCTCGGGCATCTAATTAGGATGCCTCCAGGACGCCTCCCTGGTGAGGTGTTCAGGGCACGTCCCACCGGTAGGAGGCCCCGGGGAAGACCAGGACACGCTGGAGAGACTACGTCTCTCAGCTGGCCTGGGAACGCCTCGGGGTCCCCCGGGAAGAGCTGGATGAAGTGGCCGGGGAGAGGGAAGTCTGGGTTTCCCTGCTTAGGCTGCTGCCCCCGCGACCCGACCCCGGATAAGCGGAAGAAAATGGATGGATGGATGGATGGATGAGAGTTCATACTGGGAGGAAATCAACAATCATGCAGAGTGGTGCACAGAGAACAACCTACTGCTCAACGTAAGTAAAACCAGAAGCTGATTTTTTATTTTAGAAAGAAGGCAAAGACACACACCCATGTCTACATCAGTGGAGCTGAGGTGGAGCAAGTGAATAGGTTATATATTATTAGGTTAGGTTAGGTTATTAGGTTAGGTTAGGTTATTAGGTTAGGTTATTATAGGTTATATAATAGGTTCCTTGGAATTACTATCACTGAGAACCTATCATGGTCATCACACATCACCATCCAGGTTAAAAAAGCACAGAAAAGGCTCTACTTGCCACTGAAACATAGGAAGGCTAAATTCCAGAGCAAAATCCTGGTTAACTTCAACAGAGGAGCAATGGAAAGCATAATAACTGGAAACATCACCAACTGGCATGGTTCGTGCACGGCCCAGGACAGAAAGGCCCTTACAGCGGGTGATCAAAACTTCCCAGAACATCACTGGTTCCCATCTACATAGCATCAGTGACCTCAATGAAGTGAGGTGTCTGCAAATAGCCCAAAGGAGACTGAAAGACAGAAGCCACCCCAGTCACAGTCTGTGCACCCTGCTGCGATCTGGAAAAAGATACAGAAATATTTGCTGCCGAACCACTAGACTACAGAACAGCTTCTTTCCCCAGGCTGTGAGAGTCCTCAACTCCTCTTCAGTGCCAAAAAGATATAGCAGGATTAAGAATCAACTTTAATTTTGTTTGTTCTTAAGCCACATTTAAAAAAAAAAAAAGACAATAAATTTACCTTATGCTTTTTACCTAATTTCTCACAATTTTTGGGAAATTTCTTGCCAAGTTGGTCACTGCCTTTTTCGCCATGTTTTTGAAAAAAATAAAATCAGTTTACTCATGTTTCAAAGGATTAAAGGTTCTGAAAGGCTTCTGAACACAGCACAAGAAAACTGATGTTGATCCAGGGTTAAAAGCGTTAACTGATCAGGATCGCACATATTGAGCTCTTTGAGCCTGATCTGATTGCACAGCGACACCTCACCTGCTGTGAAACACTGAACACCAAAAATGACAGCAAGTCGCAGTGTTATTTGCCAAAGTTACGAGCACTCGTTATAGCTCACTGTGAGAGTCTCTTGAGATAGACTGTTTTCTTTGGTGCATAGTGTTTTACTGTAGATGGAGGAGAGACAAACAGCGGTCTATCACATTCACGTCAGGCCCTCGTCAATTAAAGCTGCAAGCAGCGATGAACAGGCCCTCGCACCCCAACACGTCGGGGTACTGGTGGGACTCCAGCTAAAGAGGTAATTAATTTCTGTAAAAGTCTATAATATACGCAAAAGGTTTGGGCCCTGGAGTAAGCTATTGCATGTGATGTAGTACTTTCAGTGGCCACTAGTTGGCAGCAGAGGAGAGACAAATTCCATGTCATCTTTGTGCACATAAATTGTTGTACAAACCATGTAAATATCATGTAAATCCAATGATAATTGTCCCTCAATGCTTGCTTCCTGTTGCCAGTAGGTGGCGCTATTATGACTAGTGAATATTGTCTTACAGATGTGTTCAGGGTGGGACGCTAATGAAACCTATGAGGTTTCAAGCAGACTGGACAATGTACACCAAAGTTACAACAATTTCCTGTTGTACGACGAGACGTCAAAATTGTACACTACATTACAGGAAAGCCGCACATTTTTTTGTGCAGACCACTGATGAATTTTAATCTGGAAGGTCTTAAGGTCATACAAACAGAATTTCAACTGGATCTGATTAATTCTGTAGGTGAAGTTATTAAAAGTATAAAAACATGTTATTTCCTGTGGCCACTAGGTGGCGCTATCATGACTAGTGAATATTGTTATACAGATGTGTTCAGGGCAGGACTATTATCAAAGCTCTGAAGTTTCAGGCAGATCGGACAACGTACACCAAAGTTACAGCAATTTCCTGTTGTATGGTGAGACATCAAAAGTCTACGCCACATAACAGGAAAACCATAGAAGTTTTGCACAGACCTGTGATAAATATTCATCACCAAGGGGTTGAGAATGGACACAACAATTCTGAGGTTGATCGGATGAATCCTGTGGGACAATATGGCAAAAGTAGGAGGCCCAAAATCGCCAAAAATCTGCACAAAATTCAAAATGGCTGATTTCCTGTTGGGTTTAGGGGGTGGGTCCAAAAGGCTTTTTTGTGCATCTGGGCATGATACATACGTGTGTCGAATTTCATAATTGTAGATGAAACTAGGGACTTTCATGAGTTTTTGAGCATGTTCAGACCTCCAGAAATGTGACTCTTGGGAGAGAAAAATAATAATTTCCTTGCATTCCAAGAGAGTCCTTGCACCATTCAGTGCTTGGCCCCTAATAAGAGTACGATGATGTGATAATGTAATCTTTAGATGTAAAGATGACTAACTGTAATTGTACAGAGAACAAAAAAAAAAAAAATCCTCATTGGAGTACAGTTAATTCGAGAAACAAAGGCTCCAGTGTGTTAAACCCTGGAGAATATTTTCCTAAAGGGACAGAGAACGGGCAACGACCAACAGCGATGGGCCCAAAAAGGTTAAAAGGGTTTGATATTTTAGACTTTGATATTTTGTAAAAACTAAAATAAAGAAAAGCATTAACAGCTTGGACACAGGGTTCCTTTCTTCCTTATGAGCTGTTCGATTGCTATACATATAAAATTTAATGATTTGAATTACTTTAATCTACTTGAAGTACTTGTATTGTCTAGAAAAATAAAGGCATCAGATCTGAACTCGATATCAGAAGATACTCTGTATTAAATGACTCAGATCAGGATCAGGGTCAAAAAACATTATCAGGACATCCCTAGTATCAGAGTTCCTAGCTGCATCAATCAGCCTTAAACTCACATTATGCTGCACTCTTGGAAATGTTTAGAAATCAGCAAAAAGTTGATGTGTGATTGAAGTGTGTGATGAGTTGGTTTTTCTAATTATTGTTGTCACATAACAACACAGGCTCAGCAACTTAGGCTCAGTTCTTTAAAGACTGAATCAGGTAATGTAGTTCATTTTAGCTTGTACATTCAGTGTACATGTTTCTGTATGTATGAGTGCAGCTGGGCAGGTGTGTGTGTGTGTGTGTGTGTGTGTGTGTGTGTGTGTGTGAGAGAGAGAGTGTGGGTAAACCTGTGACTCATTCACATGCGTGTTGAATGTGATTGTATTCTTCACAGCAATCAGGCTGAAGATAATTGGAAGTAGCATACCGTCACACAAAGTGTGTAATTTTCTTCACATCTGCCTCAAAAATATATAAACATGTGCCCCTTATCCTCCACTGGTGTCTGCGGTAATCTCAGCAAATCCCTTTAAATGAGTGATGCATAAAGTTTAGAGCTTGTTTTACTTCTGCAACCAGGAACGCATAAATAAAGCCATGAGCCTGAAAATACCATCCACAATAAATGCCATTTATAGTATGTCTTCTGTTATGTTGAACTGGACTAAACTTAGTTTATTTTTGATGTCACTGGAGTCAGCTTTTTATTTCTTTCAAGTGGTCTTATTTTAAAGCAGGTTATAATTACTGTGGAGCAGAAGGGAACATGAAAATGAGGGACCATAGCAAGGCCACACATAACAGCTATCAGCATGGACTGGAATAAACTTCAATGACAATTAAACACCACATGCCTTATAAAGGTACAGTGAAAACTTCAAGGGGAGTTAGTAGCATATAGCAGTGGAAACTGCACATTGTAACCAGCTGAAACTTCTACAGTTAAAATACCTTCCGTGTTAGTTGTTGAGGAGGTTCAGCCCATTGTCTTTCCAAACTTCCTAAATACAGCCGTTTGGACAATGCTTTTGGCATGCAACCTGGATGCCTAAGCACCTTTTGTGTCAGAAAAAATGCCACTGGATGACATCAGTTTAGAATGTGGCTGGACAGAACTGGTCTTGGTGTTATTATATGCAGCCAGATGCCCAGAGAGAACCTGTAGCATCAATCATCCAATCATTTCTGTTAAAGAAAAGTTATAGTGTTATTCAAATTGCACCAATTTTACTTTAAGATGTTTTGTTGGACTGCTAGATTTGAGGTTTGTTACTGTGACAAAGAGTAACTGTTTTGTCACTTCTAAAAGTGACACATTTTACATTGTTTTTTTTTTTTTTATTTTGCTGTTGGATTGCTAAATGTGGATTGCACTTCATTCCTTTTACTTGAATGGAACAAGCTCTTGCACTAATTTTATTTTGGAGACACTTTAAATCAGACTGTAAAACACAGATTACCAGTTAAAACTGAGCTATTTTTTGTTGGGGAATAATGCCCTGCAATGTGTACTCTGTCATAATTTAAGATGAGTGAATAAAATATTGAAATATAAATGGCAAATTTTAAAATGTTATTTTCGGTAAATTCGTTCTTATATTAATCGAGTAATAAAAAAATAATAGATCAATAAAAAAAGAAATCATAGATTAATCGATTAATGGAAGAAAAATAACTGATAGATAAATCGATAAAAAAATAATCATTAGGTGCAGCCCTTGTTACGATATCATATAAGGAGCATGAAGCCCCCTATAGGGCAGGCAGGAGGGGTGGTGGATGGGTCCAACAAACCCCAGACTTTAATGCAAGAGTCCAGTAATTGCTTCCTGTCTATATGTTGTTGTTTTTTCCTACACCTTACCATGTGCCAACGTCCTCTAATCTTAACCATCCAACCGTTAACCAACCATTAATATTTGAATAAAATAACAAGAATCCCTTACCATAAAACAAGTGGGATGAAAATGTGATTTTAAAAATGCTATTTGTTGTTTTCTTTATTAAATGGAGAATAAAATGGTGTCCCTGTCCAGTTACTCAGCCTTTCTTCCATTTGTTCAAGAGCAACACCTCTTTTCACATTCTACCTCTTTCTTTTCTGCGTCCTTCTTCACTACAATAGCCCTAATTCACTGGTGCATCTTCAGTGCTGGTGCAAAATTTGTTGTCTATTGATTATTGTGGTAACAGGTCACAGCCACGGGGGGTGGTTGGAATTGAATTAAAAACACAAACATCAATCAGTTATTTTGTTGAGTTGAGGATACTGGTGGCACTTGGAATGAAAGACTTCTTAATACATTTTTTAGCTTCCAGAGAGACTTTCGTGCCTCCCAGAGCTCAAGAGCTCAGACTGGCTGAAGAGAGGATGGGAGCTCTCTGCTAAGATACTTCAACATGTTGACTGGAGGAGAAGGGGACTGAAATTCCAACCTTGTGATTAGTGGACAACTTGCTGCCTCAATGAGGCAACTGGATTTGCGTACACGGCTCTGCAGATCTTGTTAAGCTCTGTCAGAGTGCATGGGGGCTGGAGGTTATGGTCGTTTTTGGGTCTCTTCAGAGATGTTTTATTAGGTTTAATCTGGGCTCTGGGAGGAAAGGCCCAATGCCTGGATTCTTCCAGACATGACACTTAGAGCTGAGGCCAAACAGTTCAGTTACAATCCCTTGGATGCTTTTTGCAAACTCCAAGAGGACTTCCCTATATCTTTGTGTCACTGATTAGAGGCTTCTGCCTGGGCGCCCTGCCTTAAAGCCTAGATCAGTGGTGTTGCAGTGATGATTGTCCTTAATTAATAGGACAATCATCATCATCATCATCATCATCATCATCATCATCATAATAGGACAATCATTAGTTAATAGAAAAGAAAAATACAAAGAAGATTCAGTGACTTGAGGATGCAAAAGTAGTAAAATGCAGTATGGTAGCTTCTAAGACTGCTGTGAAAAAGAGCAATTAGAAAACAGGAGTATAAAAGATAGCTCTAAATCAAAGCAATCAATCTAAAATGTATGTCCCAATTTTAATTAGAAAAAAAAAGTCTCCCGCAGCAGCTTATCACCATCATAGAAAATTACAAATAATCAAATAGTAATTTGATGAACTGCCAAAATGTAACTGTTGTCTAGTTTTATACTTTCAGCATTTCAGTGTCTGCTACTCAGCAAAAAGCAAATGAAACACCACTCTCCATCCCCAAAATTACGATTAAGGCTGCAGGGTTTTTTGGATTTCAACAGGACCAATAGGCAGGCTTCCCCAGTGAAATGATGACTTTTTTACCCCATTCCATTCTCAGTTTCTAAGAAGAGGTTATTGTGAAGAAGGTTAATGACTGGCAAAACTGTTTTGTTAAATTAGTTTTAGTTATCAATACATTTTATTACTAACACTATTGAAAACTAAGCCTCAATAGGATGACTGATAAGTTTAATCAATACAGGACTGGAATCAGGGTTTCCTACACACTTTTTGTTTTTTTTTCTTTTTTTTTGTGGTGGGCCACCACAATTAAAAAATCTGCACAAATAGATTTTCTAGCACTATTGAAATATATAAATCGTGCAATTATTTATTGCACTACATCTTGGAGTGCAGGGCATACTGTTTTCATGTTTTCAGAGCTGTAGAGCAGGTGACAGAGCAGCAGAACACCAGGCGTAGTGACAGTGAAACTTAGCCATTCATTGTGCTGCGTTTGCTTTCACTCAGTCTGTATTCATTCATCAATCTGATCCACAGATCAATTATCCACGCCACCACTCAAATTGCTGCTACCCCACCCATTCCCGGCATGAGCTACTGCCATACACAGGTTCTGATTCTGTGGTGAACACCCCCAGACCTACATATCTCCTCCTGAACAGGTTTTAAAGCTATAACATCACACTACTTCTGCTTCAAAGAGAAGTGAGATATGGTTACAAGGTTTATCTACTGTAATTTTACAATGTGGGATTGCACAATCGAATGCAAGTTGTAGTCTCTTTAAGCTACACTTAAAACAAACAAACCAAATAGAACCTTTTTATAATGAAATACTGAAGATGAGTGATGTGAATACCAATGCAATTGTTTTTCTTGTGTTAAATTTACAGTTAGAGCAGAAAAGACCATCAACCATGCTGACAGGGATGTCTTCAGGGATTTTGAGCCCCATGAAAACACATCACAATGGGCCCCACAGCCACATGCCACATGAATCCTGTGCAAATACGGATCTGCTGAGGATGAAGCTGCAAATATACTTTGGCCTGATGAAGGAATGGACAGGGAAGACTTGTTTAGTATGAGTATCCTTCTTAAAGTTTGGCTATATTGATTAAATGATGGTTAGGTGCAAATGTAAAAACTTTTCTGTGAAGATGTTAGCTAAAGGTTGGGAGGGAAATCCCACCCAACCTACTTCACTCTGGACTTAAGAGGTTAATTTCCACCACTCACAGTGACCCACTGGTCTTTGTGAAGAATTGGGTGACTTACTGTCGGCCTTTCTTTTCTCTCTCATGCTTCTTTGGAAGCATAGAGGCTCACTGGATGCTACTTTTTTTGTCATCCAAAACCAAGAAAGGAAAAAGAAACCATGAGTATTAGTCAGCACATTTTGAAGTAAAATTGAATTAAGAATAAAAAACAAATTCTTATTGTTCTCATATCTTTAACAGCCCCTGTCAGACATGGGCGGCGCCCCTACGTGCTGACCAGTCCTACAGAAATCTTGATAATTTAAAATACTAAAGAGCTGTGCTCATGTTTCAGACCTTAGTCTACAGTGATGCTGGGCCGGTAAGTTTCCTGCTATTTTCAAAAGCTTCTGACTCTCAAAAGGCCTCTTAAAATGACTCATCCTGCAATTTTTCTGACACAAACCGCCACAGTGCTTAGTGCTAGAATTCAAGGAATAAGCACTTCAGGCATAAGCAAGGAGTGTGTGTCCACAAAAGCAAGCAGACTTGGAACAATCTTACTTTGGCTCTTTGAAGAAACTTTCTATTATGTGAGAAGGCAGCAGTTGAGTCGAGCTGAGAAATGGATTCATCTTCTTTGTGTGGGATAACTGTAGCAAAGCAACACCATACCTCTGAAACAAATAACTTACTGGTGTGCGTGAAGGAATTGCAGCGACCACTCGCTATGACAAGAATTTGACATTTGTGATGTGGTGAGGACATAGAGGCTTCAGGCAGAGCTGACCAGGGTGCAGGTTTTCTCCATAGGGCAGTGCGTGGATGATTCCAACAAACCCCGGACCTTAATGTGTAAGTCCAGTGTTCCTTTCATGTCTGAATGTGATGTTTTTTTCTTACATCTCACCATGTGCCTCCTACCCCTAATCCCAAAAGTCCTTGCCTTGTTGCCTAACCATCTGTGCCAATATGTGTGTTTGTTTACATTCCATCACCATTGCCATGTGCATGTGTGCCGAAACATAGGCACATGCAGCATCATCCCACCATGTTCATTTTTTGACAATGCAGTCGTGCCATTTGGGAACATCAACAGTAGATGCAGAAGAAAACCTTAAATGTAATAAATAGATGCAGAAGTCCACTGCAAAGCGGCAACACGTAATAACTTGGAATAAGAATGTGTTGGATTGTCTCGCTACTGTTTGTAGCCCTGTTGACATCTTTCAGCCATATTGCTGTATTGTAATCTCATGGATAGGATATAACAGCAAATTTAAAATAAACTGGAACAATCCTTTTGGTTTGTCAGATGTTGCAATCTGGGCTCCACAGTACAGTTGCCTCTGTAGAGTTCTGCATGCTCTCAGAACATGCTAGCATTCACAGACCAATGTAAACATGGAGGAAGCTGTTAACCTCACTCTGCCTTGGTAGGCATAACAGCAGGAAGCTACGTTAAAAAGGGAAGCACAGCAGTGAAGGATGGCTGTGAGGATTGATGCTCGGAGGGAGGGAAGGATTACCAGCTAAGCGTTCAATCACCTGCTGCTTATGTAATTGGCGGTGAGGAAAAAGAAGAGCTTTATGCCTGCTACCAGTCTAGATCCACTCTGTTTCCACTCTCATAACCCTGGTCTCTGGGAGGTTGATAGATTTCCCAATAGAAGCCAAAAACATGGACATGACATACAATGCAAATCTTAAATATATCTTTACAGACCTTCGGACATTGTCACCTGCATATGTTTGCTTTACCTGAAGGAGATTCTAGTATGATAAAATCTCAGATGGTTTATTTGAAGATGGATATCTGCTCCCTGAGCTGAAACCACCTGCTGAAAGAAAAGGGCTGTCTGGGTAGGTAAGGTCATGTTTTGTAAAACTGTGGGTTTGAGTCAGATTGAAGTTCTGTTATGTTAAATGTTTTTAACTGAAGTGCCTCTGATGTATCAGGTAGCAAGGTGAAAAAAATGTGACAATGTGAAAGGCATCGCTCATAATGATGATCCTACAGACTTTTATTCATGGCCCTCAGTTTTATGAAACTTCAAGTCGAGTTTTAGCTTTTTGTTTAGGTGTTCTGCTGCTACTTTATTGCTTTGTTTCCATCTTACCACTCTCAGAAGCCACATTTCCATTAAAAGTTTTCGGTATAGTGCCTTTGAAACAAAAATAACCACTACAAACAGGTACCTAAACTCTAGATCTGTTTAGCGTTGTCAGTATTTAGTGTGGTCTCTAACAAAAGAGAGACAGAGGGGTCAGAGTTTTCATTTAAATTTAAGGTAACAATACAAGTTGTCATCTGCCTGAAAAGTTGCTGTTAGTAAGCCCAGTGAATTCATTTTTTTCTCAGTCTCAGCTGCTGCTAGAGGCTGCAAAATATCCTTTGATTTTATTGTCAGAGTCCCAGTATAAAGAGTGGTTAAAGCAGCCACAGCTCAGCCCTGAGCACAGTGTTCATCCTCTACTGACCAATCAACAGACTGCAGCGTTTACATCTCCACCTTTAAGTACCAGATCAGTGTGCTAGGATCCCCAAGCAGAGGAAGGACCAAATTAGGACAGTTCCAAAGGTACCAAATGTACCATCCATAACTTTTCATTATGGAAAAGCCAGAAAATGTATACTGAACTAAACTGCTTAATGGAAATGCAACTAAAGTCTTGTTTTCAGCTACACAAGGCAGCTGGTTGCAAAGAAAAAGTCAGTGTCCACTAACTGCTTAGCAACCAGCAGACACATACAGCTAAAGACTAGCTGAGTCAGCCTTTCTAAGACATGGACACAAGCTGTGTTGTGGTGTCAGTTGTAGGTTTACAAGACTGAACATTCTTATTTAATGCTATTAAATCACTGTGTGCAGTGTTTGCAGTCCTATAAATCTCTGACAGTAAAATAAGAACTAAAATATCATCAGTCCTTTCTCAGTAGGCTTTGTCTGACCATTGTACATGCTAGTATTATGAAGATGTTTGTTTGGATGGAGCCGCTCTCCTATCTACGAATCGGGCCGAGTATATAGAAGCCCAAAGTCATGATATCCCAGAGTTGGGACCAGGGTGCACAGTCCCAGTCTTACACGCTTCTCTGAACTTCTAGCACAGTCACACACCCATAATGTAGATGTTATAAAAACGGTTTCTGTCCCCCTACCACTTCATTTGTTTAAATCTAAAATAAATAAAAGGGGAGTTGTACAAAAACATCTCAAAAATATAATACATCTCCTGTAAAACAGCATCATAACAGGAGAATTAAATGCTGACTCTTAAACATTAGATCCCTATCAACCAAAGCTCTTTTAGTCACTGATTTAATATTGGACAATCATATTGATTTATTATGCCTCACTGAGACCGGGCTTTTTCCTGATGAGTATGTTAGCCTGAATGAATCCACTCCTCCTGGTCATGTAAATAGTCCCGTTGCGCGTAACACTGGCTGAGGAGGGGGAGTCTAAGAACTATAGATTAGCTAAACTAATCTATAGTTCATTTGAAAGCCTTTTCGTTTCTTACCCATCCTGGAAAACTCTACAGCCAATTCTATTTGTTATAGTGTACCGTGCCATCGGCCCATACTCTGAATTTCTGTCTGAGTTCTCTGAGCTTATATCAAGTTTGGTGCTTAAATCAGACAAAGTAATTATTGTGGGGGATTTTAACATTCACATGGATATTAATAGTGATAGCCTTAGTTCTGCTTTCTCCACATTTTTGGATTCACTTGGCTTCAGTCAGTGTGTACATAAACCCACCCATCGCTACAACCACCCTAGATCTTGTCCTAGCATACGGCATCGATATTGAAGATTTATTAGTCTTCCCACAAGAATCCTGCTCTGTCAGTTCATTATTTAATAACTTTCAATGCTTTATTACTCAACTACAAGCCTCTCAGCAAGACTTCCTATTCTAGATGTCTATCTGATTCCGCAGTGGCGAAATTTAAGAAATTGATTCCTTCTGTATTGACATCATTACCATGTTTTACAGTGACTGAGAATACTCTTACTAACTTAAGTCATTCTCAAATTGACTGTCTCGTTTATAGTGCTACTGGCTCACTGCAATCAGCTCTCGACTCTGTTGCACCTTTCAAGAAGAAAATAATGAAACAAAGAAAATTAGCCCCATGGTTTAACCCCCAGATCCGCAAATTTAAACAAACATCACAAATATTTGAAAGAAATTAGTGTTCAACCAATCTTGGAGAGTCCCGTTTAGTCTGGCTTTATAGTCTTAAAATGCATAAGAAGGCCCTCCGCCATGCCAGGGCAAACTATTACTCATCATTAATTGAGGAAAATAAAAACAATCCCAGGTTTTTTTTTTCAATGCTGTAGCCAGGCTGACTCAGAGTCACAGCTCCATAGAGCCTTGTATTCCTTCGGCCCTAAGCAGTGATGACTTTATGAGTTTCTTTAATGATAAAATTATAACTACTAGAGATAGAATCCATCACCTCTTGCCCTTAACTGACCTGACCCTGGCAGGTAGCTTGGATATGGCAGCAAGGCCTGGATTTTATTTGGATCATTTTTCCCCCATTGACCTTCACCGACTCTCAACTCTGATTTCTGCATCTAAGCCGTCAACATGCCTGCTAGACCCCATCCCAACTAGGCTACTTAAGGAAGCTTTACCCTTATTAGACAATTCTTTATTAGGTATAATCAATGCATCTTTATTAACAGGCCATGTACCACAGTCCTTTAAAGTAGCTGCCATTCAACCTTTTCTAAAGAAGCCCACTCTCGATCCCGAGATTTTAGCTAACTATAGATATCCTATATCCAATCTCCCCTTTATTTCTAAAATCCTTGAGAAAGTGGTTGCTCATCAACTCTGTGACTTTCTCCAAGATAATAGTTTTTTCAGGGACTTTCAGTCAGCTCGAGACTTCATCATAGTACAGTGACGGCACTAGTAAAAATTAATAACGACTTACTGATTGCTTCTGATTCAGGTCTGGTCTCTGTTTTAATCCTTTTAGATCTCAGTGCCACTTTTGACACCACTGACCATCAATCTTGCTGCACAGAATGGAACAGTTAATTGGCCTTAAAGGAACAGCACTAACCTGGTTAAAATCTTACTTATCAGATCGTTCCCAATTTGTTCACATCAATGATCCATCCTCCTTGCATACTAAGGTCTGCTTCGGAACCACAAGGTTCTGTGCTTGGACCAATCCTTTTTACTTTATATATGCTTCCTCTAGGCAACATTATTGCTGACGATATGCAAATGTATCCATCCATGAAGCCAGATGAAACTGATCAGCTATCTAGACTTCAAACATGTCTTAAGGACGTAAGAGCCTGGATGAGCCGTAATTTCTTGATGTTGAATTCAAACAAAACTGAAGGTTTTGTTCTTGGCCCCAAACACCCCCGAAACTTTCTAACAATCTAATTTCTTTAGATGGCATTACCTTGGCCTCTAGCACATCTGTAAGGAACCTCAGAGTTTTATTTGATCAAGATTTATCTTTAGCCTCCCATATAAAACAAACATCACAAAAATTACATATCCTATGCCAGACAGATGCTGAAAAATTAGTACATGCATTTGTCACCTCTAGGCTGGATTATTGTAATTCCCTATTATTTGGTTGCCCCAACAAATCACTTAGGTCTCTCCAACTGGTACAGAATGCTGCTGCACATGTTCGAACAGGAACCAAGAAAAGGGAGCATATTTCTCCTGTTTTAGCTTCATTGCACAGGCTCCCTGAAAAATCCAGGATTGAATTTAAAATCCTCCTCCTTACTTACAAAGCTCTAAATGGTCAGGCACCATCCTATCTGTCGCAGCTCATAGTTCCTTACCAACCCTCAAAGTGGCTGGATTACTTGTGGTTCCTAAAGTTTCCAAATGTAGGATAGGAACCAGGGCCTTCAGGTACCATGCTCTTCTCTTATGGAACCATCTTCCAGTTTTGTTTAGGGAGGCAGACACCGTTTCCACTTTTAAGTGTAGACTTAAGACCTTCCTCTTTGATAAAGTTTATAATTAGGGCTGACTCAGGTTGCCCGGACCAGCCCATAGTTAGGCTGACATTGGTTTAACCTGCCGGGGGACTTTCTGTAGGGGTCTGTAGCAGTGGGGACTAACACTGCTCTTTGACCTTTATATTTAAGCCATAATAGCTGATTCGTGACCCTAGTTTCGTTAGTGAGTATATTCCTGGAGCACAAGTTTCTTGTGCTCAGTTGAAATCCCTGTCCGTGTGATGGGGAGGAGGGGGAGGTGGCAGAGCTTTTGGCCCGATCTGGCAGGGATAGTTTTGAATCCGTTCAGACCTGCCACTCTGGCTCTGCTTCCTCTCTCTTTCTTTCTTTTCTATTACTGCTCTCTGGCATTCATATTTAAGTCGTAATTGCTGATCAGTGACTCTAGGGTCCTTATTGAGTGCTTATCCTTTTTACTGCTCACCACCTTGGGTCTGCTGAACTGCACTACGCTAATCCCGTTGCCTCTCTGTAGCATTCCTGCTCCCTTGTTTCCTAGCTTTCTCGGATCCTGCCCGCAACCCTGGCTGAGCCTGATCGTGGTGATATCTATGCTGGTGCTGTGACCATGCCTTTGGTTGTGCTTGTGCTGTGGCTGCACTGATACTGTACCCCCACCTCGCCCTGATCGTGGTCTTGGTCCTGGTTGCACCGATGCCGTGATCATGCCTTATGACATCTCCCTATCAATATATGCATGAGACTCTTATCAATACCCACAATGTCATCATAGAGTGCATTTGATAATTTCACACCTATCGTTATTGTAATATGACTTGCGACTTGACTTGAAACCATATCAGTGCTACATATTGAAGCAACAGATTTTGGCTGACATTATGGAACCTTCAGAAAAATAAAATGATTATGTATACAACCCATGCACACACACATTTCTTCCCATTAAACATTGTTACTTGATATTTTGTAGAGAGCATTAAAATTCTCTCCAACACACACCAAGCAGGACACATGATCTGACAAATCCCTCTGCACACCCTCGTACCGGGGGGGGGCTGGTGTCTAAATAAACATTGCAACAGTCTCCATGGGGATTAGCCTAATGTGCAGCGGTGTAGCACCAGTGGTAGGACGTTTTAATTGTCCCCTAAATTTAACACACAGCAATTTATTATCAAATGTCACGAATCTCATAATCCCTTCACACTTTCCGTTGCATTTTACAAATCAATGATGAAAAGCCCCCCGCAAATAAATTTTTCTTCACATAAACTTACCCTAAAAGCGCCCTTCATCTCCTTGCACCACACACTAGCTAGCTACTTTATATGACAAAATGTATCTGATCACAAGTGTCCACACACATGTCATCTTACATCAGCGGAGGAAATTATTAGCCAATTAGGAATGATGAAAGCACGCAGCCTGGAGTCAGTGATTTCTGCCTGGGTGCAATAATGAAATATATCATTCTTACAGAAAGCTGAGAGGACATGTTTCCTTGTATAAGCAATAGAGAAAATGCTTGAGGCTGGTGTAAAGAAATCCAAACAACAACTAGAGCCATTGATTGTTTCCCTCTACCTTTTAAATGTTGGAAATAATCAGTATACATCACCACAAGGGCTTCTCCCTGCCATTATGCCCATTTGGCAAGATGCACTTTTTTTGAAGTGAAATAAATGACTCAGTTTTAGAAGTCATTTATAACTCAACACTAGCCACATCCTCCAGAGGTGGCAGCCTAAAGAAGTGAGTCCTTCAATAGACCAAAAGACTAGAGTGAATCTGATTTAACTCTACAGATGTCAAAAAGACAGAATCAAACACTTTGACTGTAGATCACCAACTAACTAGGCACAAAGTGAACAAGACTCAATAATCAACATATGGTAGACAGCCCAGGCAAATAGTAACAGTCTCTGAGAAATTACATTTATATACAGCTAATATGTAAGCAAGGAAATACCAACACATTCTTATCTCAAATCATCTCATATTGTGGCATTTTAACAAAAACACATGGTTAGGTTTAAGCAACAAAAGCATGTGGTTTAGAGAACAATGTCATGGTTTGGCTCTACAATAACATTGGAAGAGAACGGCAAGCTTCCAGGTGAAAGTCTGGGATTTGTTGAGCCAATCAACTGCCCCTCCTGCCTGCGCTATAGGGACATTCCAGCTCCTCATATTATATTTTTTTAGCAACAGTGCTCCAGCCAGACCCCATCCAGCAGCATATTAGGCAACAGCGTAGTGTCTAAGCAGAGCCTAGGCCATAGCTATTGTATCTATTTGATACAGAAGTATAAATCTATTTGATTTTGACGCAGAAGTATAAATCATGCCTCCCTTAATGAGGGCCAACGGGCTAGAAATACACTTTGTAGTTTGTGATGCCCACTGGATTACTTTTGCTATCAACACAGTTAGAAAATACACACTGTTTGGGTCAAATCTGATGTTTTTTGACATTTAACGGAAGTCAGAAAAGTCATCGAATTTTAGGCTCAAAGAGTGGCTTTTAGGGCACTCAGTACCATTCTTTAAGACTAAGATTTGATTATTTTTCCTAAAGTGACCCAAAATGCACAAAAATTTAAATATTTTTTGTACAAGTGCTAAAAATGTTGTACATTGAGTCTGTACCAGGTCAAATTTGACCCCCACCTATTGAGTTGATTTTAGATCCTCCAGTGTGGATCAAATCAAGGAAAATGGTAGCACATGCCATTCATGCACAGGCTATAAAAATACCTGAGCTGCCATTTTAGTGAACAAAAGACTGCAAAATAGGGTTACTGATTGTAAATGTGGGAAACACACTCATGCAAAGTTTCCTACCACAGATTCTGAAGACTAGTTTGCAGTAAGCAAGATTTTTTGTTTGTCTGTATGTTGGTTGGTGGGTTAACTGTTAGTTAATGTTCAGTTGATATTTAGTGGTTATAACTGGATAGTAGGTATGAGATTTTTTAGGATATAAAGTAGTATTGAGAATAGTGTATAATGATTATGAATGATTGTGAAATAAACCCTATATTTCCAGGAGTTCTAGCTATTTTTAGTTTCAATAAAATGTATTTAAATCATTGTGTCAATAATGTGTCGTAGTAGTAGTAGATAGTAGTAGTAATAGTAGAAGTTGTTGCTCCGTAGACGAATGATGAAAAACCTAAAAAATACACCCCCTGTGCTCTCTGAAACATGAATAAGCAACTCATCAACCATTTATTAATTTCAGATTGGCTATTTTGGCTATTTATACATTTTTAATAGATCTGTGGCTGAAAATTTGGCATAGACACTTGTTATGTTGCATCTCAAAAAGTCTGCAGCAACTCTTAAAGATAATGAAAGATTTTTCCTACCTGAGGAATGTTGAAGAAGACCAGAGAACAGGGCAGACATATAAAAGAAGCAGAAAAAAGAGGCAAAAACATTAATTGGTCAAATAGTGTAACAAATCATCGCTCACCACTCAGTTGAGGCTAATAGCTCAACTGATGAGAGTGAAGAGGTCCGAGGCATGAGAAAGGATTTCCTGTTTGTTTTCGTGGTTTTCATATTCACTCAGCAGAGGGTCTGAAGCAGCCAGAGGCCACAGAGAGGAGAGCACTGCTATTCATCACTGGAAGTGCTGATCACTCATAAGATGAGATGAAAAGTCAATGAATGACTGAGATGTATGTGTTTCTGTGAATCGCTCTCCTTCTCTGCACTTAAGCTTTTTTGCTTTGGAATCCTTTGTTTTGTCATGACAGCTTCTTCACCATGGAAGGATAATATGACAAGGCACAAAGAAGGGTATAAATTCCTAAAGAGGTGTGTGTCATGCAAAGACAAGTGGGAGAGGGAGATTTGGAGACAGGGGGATATTTTTCAATAAAGAAAGAAAGGAAGGGGGTGTATTTTCAGGCATCTTTTATCTGGTTAGAATGATAACACTGCTAAAATAGGCATAAAACCCCTACCACCAATGCTTCATCTCAAGTGGAAATGCTTGACTCACTTTCAGAAAAACAGAAAAAGTGTTTTCATTCGTCTCCGATTCTTGATATATGAGAAAAGATGTCAGCATGAAAAAATAAAGTGTTGCATCTAAGCAAGCTTTAAGTAATCATTCTTCTCAATTTCATTTGCACTCTGTGTGAAAACACAGTCTGTGTTCCAGAGATATGGGCAATATGGGATTGATAATATCAGAAACATAATCCTTATGTGGGATCAAATTAGCTCTTTTTTCCTTACATATTTTGTAATTTTTTCTATGAAGTTTTTACCATTTAGGATGGATTGATTTTTAGTTTTGGCACTACAACTTCCCAAGTCGTCACATATCTCTGTTTTGTCAGAGTACTTTCCTTCCTACTCATTACACTTAAGGTATCCTCCTGCATCTGCTGTTGACATTCCCAGACACCACAACAAAATAATCACAATAATAATGTCAGCAAAGGCACATGCATTTCGAAAAGATAAGAAAAGCATGTGGCAACCAACGCCAGGATGTCAACAAAAGCACATGGTTATGTTTAGGCAACAAAAGCACCTAGTTATTTTTTTTAAAAAAGGGGGGGTTATTATGTGCAAAAACTCTTGAAATTGAATACAGAGTTTTCTCAACATTTGGCAATCAAACGTAATATTTGTAGAGGATTATCTATGACATGTCTGGTAAAAAGGATAAGCATTCTTTAAGCCACTGTAACTCATCCAGACAAAGTTCAGCTAAAGTTCACCGTCAGCTGCAGTAACCTTCCTCCTTCCCTGTCCTCCCCAACATCACTCCATTACCCTCGGCACACAACCACCCTCAAATAGCCTCGTCTCCTCTAAAATATTTAATACAACACAGCCACCACTTGCCCTCAAAAGATGAAAAAAGTTTTGCAAACATTTGCACTTTTTTGACACTTTTTTGATCTTCCTTTCTGTATGTCACATGGCAGAGCTGTTTTCTAAGGTGGAGAAAGAAAAATGTTTCCATTTGAGCCTAGTAAGAATCATCAAACAGCTGAAAAAGCCATATAAGAAACATTATTTTGCTGAAATACCTGAATCAAAATGTCACTAATAGATCATCATCTATTTTTGTCTTTATCCCAGAAATGTTACTATTCACCCAACATCAAAATCATCTAGCTTTGACTTTCTTGTGTTCTCTATATTTACTCCTCATTTCACTAACACTTTTTAAGCACATTCTCTGAGGAGAAGCAAAGTATTTCTGCCTGTCAAGACAAAGCATCCTGCGTGTGAAGCCGCACGCGAGTGTTGCAGTGACGCATCGACTGCAAAAACGGCAGTATTTGACGACAAATGACAACAGGCTGTCCCTATGTCACGATGAATTTGCTATTCAAGTGGTGCTCTCAGGATGTTTAGTGAGTATTATTTATTCCTATATAGGTGACTCAAAGTATCCCATAATGCAAAGTAAAAACAAGTGTACAACCAATGGTCACTGTCCAAGCACCATATCAGGCTTTTCTCATCCACTTAAGGTTTTCCTTCAAAAAGTAATGCACCAAAATTCATACATATCTACAAAAACATAAGACAGTAATTTGTATATAACCCCTGTATTTGGGAAGGCTGCGATCACATGACCAAAGCAATGACAGAGGTGAAGAAAAGAAAAGGAGGCAGTCCCTTCAGAGGGGAGGATGTGCTAAAGGATGGGTCACAAAACACAGGACTTTCTCCCAGGAGACTGGAGTTTGAAACTGTGTGAACATTGAGTCAAATTAAAATATAATGTCAACATGTTTTTTTCGTGGACGTAACCCCAGTGACTTTACCATATCTACGTAACACCATACTTTGATATCGTATAAACGATTGTGCGCATTTTTGTTGGATATCATACAAACTGTTGCATGAGGATACATTGACCTCACTGACAGATTATAGAGGTGCACATTAGGCAACAGCGTAGTGTCTAAGCAGAGCCTAGGCCATAGCTATTGTATCTATTTGATACAGAAGTATAAATCTATTTGATTTTGACGCAGAAGTATAAATCATGCCTCCCTTAATGAGTCTGCCCCTCATTAACTCCATCATCACAGGGGATCTCACTCTAGCCATGCACAGGCCAAAAACCAAGCAAGGTCCCAGTGGGGATACACCATGGATCTGTGTGGGACCTATTGTTGCCTAATCCTACCCATGGTAATGGTCCAAGTTAGTTGCCATGTGATGTTGTGTGAATATAAGGACCACACAGTGTCATCGCTCCATGTGCATTTGTTGACATTAGAGTAACAGCATCGGGGAGCGTAAACAACTGATGCAGAAGGATAACTAAAATTTCATAAATAGAAGCAGAAGGTCACTGACATAGCAGCACCATGTGACAAGTTAGGATGAGAACATGTTGAAATGAGATGGCCAGGATGATGCTAAATTGTCTGCAATGATCTGACTGTTATTTTGATTAAACAAAGGCAGAAAAAAAAACACTTGTTTTCATAGACAAATGATAGAAATGATCACCTATCTCCAAACCAGGACAATGGCTATAAAAGATAAAATCGCAGCATTAATGCTTCCACTAGGCCATATGAAACCCCAGCTAATGAAGACATGCTGATTTAATGATCCATGCCCCTGTCTCACATAGAGCTGAGCTGACTTTGCCAGATTAATGGGCAACTCGACTACCACAAATGCCTAATAGTTCAGCACACAGTAGTTTGCTTTTTTTCTCTCATTTGTCTTATTGCTATTGTTCTGCTTCCTGTCTTGCTTACATCTCAGAGAATCCATCACAACAGCAATTTAAGGTATTCAGTTCAGTTAGCTTTAACACTTTATTTTTTTTAATATATTTTTTGGCCATTTTTGCCTTTTAATTGATAGGACAGTCAAGTGTGAAAGGGGGAGAGAGAGAGGGGGTGACATGCAGCAAAGGGCCAAGGTTGGAATCGAGCCCCCGGCTGCTGCAGCAGACTTAACATTTTCTATGTCAAAAAAGTCATTTATTTTGTTTGAAAAAACAAAAGGAACTTCACCTTAGAGTGTGCACAGTTGGAACAGCTATAAACTTTATCGTCTTCTAATATTGTCAGGCAACTGGTACATAGTACTACTTTTAGCCCCCAGAAAACTGCTTGTTTCTGAATATGGAAAACAGTTCTCAAATATATAACAAAAAAGCTTAGTGATTTCCAAACACTGATTGGCACTGTAGTTTTTCTCAATCAAGACCTTAGACCCTCAAGATTAATTTATATTTAGTGCACTCACAAGTGTGGTTCATTGACATAACGTGAACAACAATGGAGCTCTATGGCACAGAGAAAAAAAGATAAATCAGGTTTAAGAGACAGATAGTACTTATAAGTAGGATACAGTCATTGTTGGGTTTGGTCTTTTCATTTGTTTTTGATGTGTTTGGTGGATATTCCAACTCTCATCCAAAGTCATCACGTGTTAAATATTACTTTCTAGGTATCCCTCTGCATCTGCTGTTAATGTTCCAGGATGCCGCTACTGTGATGTCAATAAATGCACATGATGGGATGACGTGTACATGGTTATGTTTAGGCAACAAAAGCACATGGCAACCAAAGCTGGGACGTTTACAGATGCACATGGTGGCATGGTTAGGATTAGGGGATGGAGGCACATGGTAAGGTGTTGTAATAAAAAAATCACATTCAGGTTGGAAGAAAACACTGGACTCCTGCTTGAAGTCTGGGGTTTCATGGAGCCATCCACCACTTCTCCAGCCCACCCCATAGCGATCCCCATGCTGCTTACATTACACCGTTACTGGCAGTGTTTCAACCTGTCGCTGCCCAGCAGTATATCATGCTGACACCTGTCTATGTATCATGCTGCCACGGCAGGTACTGTCCGGCTGTCTGGTGTGGTCTGGTTGGTGTCAAGATCTTCCATTAAAATCACTGTGAAAATGGCGGTATTTGATGACTTCAGAATGAAAAATATATAATATTCCTCAATAAAGTTGCAGTGCGGTGAACTAAACACACAGAGCTATGCACCTACTAGTGTCTGGCAAAGAAGTACTGATCTTTAGCTAGGGGAGGATTGTTGTTATGGAAAAGAAGATCATGGTTAAGGTTAGTCAACGTAACACTTTCTTAAGGTTGGGGAAACACTGTAGCTATGGTTAATAAAAAGGGAAATGTCAAATATCGGTCTGTGGCTAAACATGAACTACAGCAGAAATGTGGGTATGCTTCACAGCCATTCATCACCTCAACGTCCACACCTTTATTTTCTACTTGCAATATATAGGGCAGGCTACATCCCACATTGGCTGTGAGTTCTAGCATTGAAGGTAAAATAGGAGAAATCCTCCAACAGTAATACTGAGCTGGGGTAACTGTTGGTTTCTGGGTGTGTGGACAAACAATGAAACTGTCATGTGTAGTCTGCTTGCTGCACAGTACATGGTGGAAACAGGGTTCATACACTGTGCACAGGGGTGAGGGTGTTAGTCCTATAACAGATCAATCCTATCATGTCTATGCCTACCTAAACCTGTGGAATATTGCTGTGGCAAGCTGCAGGTACAGTTCAGCCTGTAAATGGAGCTCAGCTATCCCCACAGTAAACAGACACCACTGTTCTCTCAATAACTGTACAAAATAGTTTACCTCGTAGTAGCACAGGTTGTATTGAAGGGAAATGTGTGTCTCTCATTGCTGAAAGAGTGACAAACAAAAACAGTAAGCCTAGGGGGAGAGAAATGTGAAATTGATCAAACAAAACTATTATCACCTGCCTAGACTCTGCTGTTCATTGTTCGCTTCAGCTCTACTGTCTGGCACCTACACAGCCAAATGAGGTTCTTTAAAAACAACTAACAAAGGCAATCTTGCCATCAGCTAAATGCTGATGAGTCTCCCCTGGTAATGAGACAATGAGAAAAAAATGATATGTCGAAAGCTTTTGTTGAAAAGACAAAAAGAACAGAGCTGCATTTATGAACTCTCAGCAGCAGGTTGCTCTTTCAAAAGAAGACTTAATGAATAGGTAAGAGTTAGGTCAAGTTACCTACCAGGACCATGTGTTCCTAAGGGATACTTAATAAGACATAACCAATAACAACTATAACAAATAAGTTTTAAAGCTGTTATATATCCCTGTGTGTGTCTTCAAGTCTACTCATTAAGTCAAACAACTAGCAAAAAGAGCTTCATAAATTGATATCTTTATGAAAACACAGCTCTTCGTCTTCGTCTCATTAGTTAGTTAGTTTCTTTGAGTGATTAAATGATATGTGGGGCAACATGAAACTCTAGCAGTTGGTGATGAGATCATATATAAAACACCCTGAAGAGATTGTTTCAATGCATGAGTCACAACGTGCAAATGAGGCGCAGGATGTTATGATGACTCATCAGCATCACAGTCATAAAGACTGATGATGGATGAGAGAAACGCCAGCCATGTACATTCCCTAAATGAGCCATCAACCACAGAAGAACTCAATTTGTGCTGCTTGTTTATAGTGTTACTTTGATCCGTTTCACTCAAAGGGCATCACAGCTTTTTCTATCAGCTGAGTGTTCATTAAGATAATGATGCTGAAGTGGAAAATATATTCAGTCCTGTCATTGATCGGTGTCTGTGTGAGCACGGCAGCATGAGAGTCAAATTTCTTTTTGGCGATTTTTTAAATGTATTTTTTAATGTCATGTCATTATGCCTTTCCAAACATGATCACTAAACATGAAAATATCCTTATTCACCATGTTAACAACTAGAGCCTGCTTTGTAATGAGCTCTAAAATCAGTCTAATGAAGACTTATAAGGGGTACTCAGGTTTGGATGGTATCATGTAATTACAGTTTACCAGGGTATTTAGAAAACCCAAAGTTATGTTTTTCGCTACGGTCATAAATACAGAAGCTCCTCTTTCTATCAAACTCAGTGTATGCAGTGCACGGCATGCACCACCAGAGCTCAGTCTCCGGTCTCGACTGGTGGAACAAGCAGCTGAGTTGAAAGACACAGAGACACCTAGTGGTAGAGAGAGAAGTTACAGGACTGTAAACTGCCAGCAGATAGAGAGAGACCATGGGGAATAACAGCATGTTTTGACAGCAGTGAGAATGCAGCTACTGACATCCCTCAAGAGGTTTTCACAGCTGGAAAGATGGGCATTTAATAAAACTAGGATGTCATTACAGCAGAAATATGCAAATACTTCTGAAAACTGTCAAACAATCTTCTGTTGAACTTTAATCCCTACCCCTTTCCCTAAAAGTTAAATAAAGACTCTTTTTGTTGGACATTGAACTGTTTCTGAGTACTTTTTTATTGTGAATCTTGAACCTCTAAATCCGGGTTGCCACAATATATACACACATATATATGCACACATACATATATCAGGATCATCAGGATGGTCTAACCAGGCCAGTTGAATCCCGGCATTTGTTTGTGGCATCTGAAAAAACTTACACACACATATACTGTATATATATATATATATATACACACACAGTATATAAGCATATGAGAAATATGCAGTGCAGTAACAGAATCTTGGTTTGTATAGAATCAGCACTGCTTAGTTTTACTGTTTGATCTCAGTTATTTTGGTCTCTGTTTTCACTGTGCAGGAAGCAGTATGGCACGCAATTCCTTTTCACAAACTCTTAGTAACAGAACCTTGTTATATATTGATCAGCACTGTCTAGTTTTACCGTTTCATTGCATTTTGGTTTGGAGAGGAGTTGGTCTGTCTCCTGCCCACTTCTATTGTCTTTATCTAGGCACTAGTTACATGAAGAGAAGTTAACTTCAGTTCATCGACTCACGTTGTAATTATACAAAACTGGTTGAAAATGGGCAAAATATCCCTTTAATGTAACATATCTTATCTTTAAACAAGATTTTGGAACAGGACAAATGAGAGATCAGAAGTGTAAAGCACTTGGATGTCTGTCATGGATAGAAAGCTGGTCGGTAGCTAATACTTGTGCAGCCTGAGCTCACCACTGAAGAGAAGAGACAGTAGTTTTGGAAAGTTGCAAGAGTCAATATTTGACATTAGCAGAGGATCAAATGAGCAACGTGGAAATGTCACTCACAGAGAATTAATACTTCAATCTGCTTTATGGAGCATTTTAGCCAACATAATGGAGTACTGAACAGAAGTATGATTTTCTTTTCTTTGTATTTCTCTTTATTCGTCTTTTAGCTGCACAGATGAAATAAGCGTAAAGACATTCACAGAAATACATCTCCAAATGAATGCTTATGTTTTTGTGTCTGCAATGGTCATACCATATCAGTCCGTTCCACTTTCCCCAGCAGCCAAAAGTAAACATTTTCAGCTTTAAGAGTATTCTGAGTCATGTTTCCAATGCCCTTTTTACACAGAGATGGCATTATAGGGCCACAATAAGGTCCTTCTTTGTGCCTCCTTTGCATTTTTAAACAGAACCAAACAACAGCAACATCAAGCTGATCCGGAGTGTGATTAAACACTTTGTGGACTTAAAAGGGGTGTGATGGCCATTATGACACAACAGCCTCGGCCTCTAGTCTGACATAAACATAAGTGTCAGCAGCATTTTTAAACACAATGACATAAAACAGTAATAATTATTTAGTCTCTGTTATATGGCAGTTGATCTGGTCCTCTGCTCGGAGGTTACGGAGCTCCTGAATCTCACTGTTTTCCCAGTTTGCGAACTTATGGCTGCTGTTCCTCTGCTTTCACTTAGCTGTTATATAACAGCTGTTTTTAAAATCTCCTGTGGTGGATCACACATATAACACCACGTCTAAACATCACTCTCGCCCCACCTAGGGTCACATCTTTCCAGCTTTACGCAGGCCTCATTACAACACTGTTATCATCTCCTGTCGCGGTGACCATTCTGTTCCCCTTTCCTGCAATTTGACATTATATACAGAAAGACGAGCCAACATAATGGATGGCGAAGTGTAATAGCAGCTTAAGTTGCGACTCAGTTTTACCACCTGTAAGGAAAAATTTTGCCTGCTTAGAAAAGAATCCTCTGGAAAATATGAAATAGGCCATAGGACACTGATAGTTTTTAGTTATGCAAACACCAGCCCTACACTGGTAAAATATATACATATATATATATATACTGAGATGTGTAGTCAGTGGTCAGATATCAAATGATCTTCAGTGACATGATGAACCCTGTGTTTCTTCCGGAACTGGCGCAATCTGATAAGGAGCCTGTCACCAATAGCAATACCTCTGCCAATCATCTTTAAGCATTACCTCCAAACCCAATTAGCTTCAGAGTGCCCTCCTCTCAATCAGTGACAGTAGAGAAGGCTGTCTGCCAATTTAAGCAAACAACTAATCCATCAGCCCGTCAGTCACTTTGAATCACATGCCAAGCAGGCAGTCTCATTACAAAAGATCCCTTGTCTCAGCAATGGTCTCAGCAAGTCAGAAACTTTATTTCACCTCAATAGGTCATTGAGGAAATTAAGTGCATTAAATCAGATTATATAAAGAACGGATGATCAATCCTGAGGTTACCAACCTCATATTGACTGTTCCAAATGCATCTTGACAGTAGATGCTGTAGATGTGAACACAGCCACACACATTTATTCTTACACATATTTAAATTCCTTGGTCTTTTACTCCAAACTGGTGTTTGCAGACAATGAGAGCATGTGATGCAATCAAGCCAGACAGAAGCCTGACTACAGCCTGCAGACAACAGCACTGTCTGCAGGCTGTGGTCATCCTCTCTCCATCTCTGTCATACGCACACATTTACACACAGCTTAGACAAAAACAGCAGCTCTGTGTGTCCCCTCGCTGTGTGATTGTGCTTATCAGCCTCCTTAGCATGCCAGTGTGTCTGAATAAACACCTTGACTCCCACCTCCCTGATTTGCATCTGTACAGGAAGCTGTGTGTGCACAGGTCATATTTCTTTCTCTCTTACACAAACACACATATACACACAGACTATATCACATATGCACCACTGTGCACTGCTCACCATTCAACGAGCTTCACTTATTGCCTGTATGTTGAACACAAACTGCCACCACTCTGCTGTCTGTTAGGAAAAACCTCTCGGACATCCAAGAGAAGCTTCACAATGTAAACTGCACAAGTGAGCCTCTAGGTTACGTGATCTGATAGGACACAGAGCATAGGGACTGACAGTCAGGACAGGACTGACTGTCATTTCCTTTCAGTGGTTATCCATATTAAAAGGGTTGTGTGGTGTCATAAATAATTTTGTGGTTCCATTTCCATAATTAGCTTCTCCTCATCCATGTTGTTGGTAATGATCTCTAAAAACCTCTGACCTGTTAATACAGGACTGGATACGCTCATTGTGATGTTTTGTTAATGTAGTTAAGTGAAATACGATCAGACGTAAACACAGAGTGTTTTATTCTGAAAATTAACCAGGTGTTTTAATTTTGTGTTGCTGTCTGATTTCCTGTCTGTTCTGTGTTTAAAATTGGGCTGAATCGATGCACAGTACTCCAGCGTCCGGCAAAAATAGGAGCCTTGCATATCTGATCTGCAAGCGTCTGTACTGCCAGAGTTGAGACGGAGTCAATCGGCAAGGCAGTGGATCCAGTGGAAGTAAACACACAGATTAGAGTGTGATCTATTTGCTCCATCTGCCGTGACGGATCAGAGTTGGACCGCACATGGAGCTGGTGGAAATTAGGGGTAACATTAAAGAAACATTTTGTAAAAGACCTTATGTTACCAGTTCTGCACAAAACATTCAAAAAACCTTCTTAGAATATTACAATCATAGCATCCCACTTCAGTCAACGTGTAACATTGTAGTAATGATCTGATAACACATATGATGACAATGACCAAAAGTGTTGCATATGAAAGTTACAAACAAAACATCACAATACATAGAACAAAGATAGGAGGAAGTGATAGAATTGTTAAAAATCATTAGAAACTAGATTTACTGCCATGTGGTTAGTTGCACTTACAATTTACCAACATGTCTATGAAAACATTGATGCTTCACACACCCTGGCAGCACAGAAGATCTCTACAATCAGCAGTTTCAAGATTACTGTCACCAGTGCCTCTCCTTCTGTTCCTGACTTATAAGTAATGGCAAGAAAAGTCTTTCTGCAGAACATTATGATGTGCCCGCTGACCCTTTAACTTTTGGATATATAGAACTTTATCATTATATCCTGTTAGATATTTGTGTGAAATTTGAACACATGAATTCTTGAGTTATGGTCCAAAACATGTTTTTATGAGGTCACAGTGACCTTGACTTTAACCACTAGATTCTAATTAATTCAAATCTTAATCCAAGCAACCATTTTAGCTAAATTTACAAACTCTAAATCTAAATCTAAACCTAAATCTACCTGTAGAATTTTTACAAGGAAATTTGCTTGTAAGATGTGCAGACCAAGAAATTTCTAACCTATTTTAATACTGAGTTTAAATGAAGAGGGAAGTGAGCCGGTTTCAAAGGATTCAGCTAAGACTGATATTAAAAATGGGGCAATTTTTTTAAAGCAATCTTTAAGGATACCTGAGGTGACTCCATCAGGGTCTGGGATTTTAGCAGACAGCATTAACATAAAAAATGAAGACGACACAATCTTGCCCTGGATGAAAGGTGTCTCAAGCTCATTTCAGATCATCAGGAAGGGAGAGGATTTCCAGGCTATCAAAAAAAGTTTTCATAACATTGGCTTTTGCACTATTGTCAGAGTTATATAACATTGAATGAAAGACTTGAATTTATCACTGATTCATTTCTGGTCTGAGGTGATTTCTCCATTAACTGTGCAAATGAACAGATCCTCAGGATGAGTTTGTTTGGTTTTGCTGGTTTCTGCTGCACTATTCTATTCTATTCTTAGGTCACTGACTTGCATTTTGTTTATAAGAGAGAAGTTGACACACTGTCTAAAGCATTTTATGTATAAGTCTGGTGAGGGGACAATTTGCATATTGTCTATCTAACGTGAAACTCTCATTAGGAATGTCTGTTTCTGCAGCAAGCATTTCTTGTTAAATACAACAAAATCAAACATATTTCTTCTTTCATGGCCTCCATTTAGTGCTTACAAATGATCTGAGTGAAATATGAACAAGGGAGTGCTTTTTTTCAACAACAGTGGGTGTAATCTGTAATACTACCTTGTAAAATTTGAATTTGGCAACGCTGCTTTCAGAACACAAGGTGAATGGTCTGAGATTAAGATTATTTCTCAGGCACATGATTCAATTTAAGTCGAAAACTATTATCAATAAAAAAAAAGTATGTGTAACAATATGTATAACAGGTGCCATGAACAGGAGAGAAAAGGGATTACTCTCTATACTATGACCATATGTATATATTATATATATATGTGTGTGTGTGTGTGTGTGTGTGTGTATATATCTGCCTGGAAAGTCCAGCTTTGTTTGGAAGTTTCACTGAAATGAACAAGTGATGGAGTCCTTTTTCATAGAGCTCAGCCATACATGCTTTGTACTTTGTATGTTGCTTCAGAACATCAAGGCTGTAAGCCTCATAAAACCTTTTTTTATTGTTGCTGTACTTCAGATTGCCATGTTTAAAGGCATTCTCATCTGGTATTGGTGGGAGCAATGGATAAAACTGATGGGCTCTGTCTAATTCACAGAGTAAAGGCACTGTTTGTCTGTGAAAAAATTCAACTAGCACCTGAGAGAAAAGGTGGTGGGCAGATGTTCTATGGACCTAGGTAAGTCACAATGCAGATTTTCCTTGCCATTAAGTTAAAAATTTGTTGTTTTAAGCTAGCACAAGGCAAGTATCTTCAAATTGATCCAAGTGTGGTTGGTATCCTGTCAGTTTCCAAGGCAGTAATATATTCTTAGAAAAGTCCAGAATTTTTTTAGCAGGTCACGGTATGTTAGCCTTGGCCACTAGTGTGTGAATGGGTGAATGAGACATGTAGTGTCAAAGCACTTTGAGTGATCAGATGACAAGCAAAGCACTATAGTGCAGTGCAGTCCATTTATCCCAATGAAATGGCTGTATAGTCTCTTCTCCCAAACATGGGCAGCCACCTCTAAGTGGCATACATCTGTGACCCAAAGCAGGACCAAGATGCAGATTTGCATGGAGCTGGACTCATTCAGGAGTGCCATTGGAATCCATATGCCATTCAGTTATTAAAGAAGAAGAAGACATGCTTTATTAATCTCTGAGAGGCTTGGGGCAGAGACAATGCGGCAGAAAGTCAGGTGCATTTTAAGTGCAACTTAACCATTCATTCTGCTAGGTCTAAAAGTTTACTTTCACTTATAAGAAGCTGCTACTCTCATCCATCAATGTGATCTGATCAGCTGTGAAAGGATTGATAGATCGGTTACCAAACACTGACAAACTGCTGCTGAGGACAAAAAGAACTCATGGACAGTTCCAGCTTCTGTGCTGCGTTCACTGACCTTCAAAAGTGCAGAAAATCAGTGAGATAACACAAAGGGACACACAAGCATTTAAAAGATGCCAAAACATTGACAACGACAGCTACTGCCACACATACAGTGTCACTGGGTGGCTGTGGTTCAGAGACAGAGCTGGTCATTCTCTGATCGGAGGGTTGGGGGTAAATCCCTGGCATCTCCAAGCAACAGTAACCAATTTGCTCCTTATGGTTGCTCAGTGTGTGAGTATGTGTAAATGATTCAAAACCTGAAAATAGTTTTTGACACCTAATAATATGAGGTGCCATTACCTCTCACACTGACATATTCACACATTCACACACACAACTGAAAACCATACACACACACAACTAAAATGCTCTTACACAAACAACTGAAACTAATACATTCACATACACACACAACTGAAATGATCTCGTACAACATATTGAAATCTGTGCGCACACCCACACACACACACACTATTGAAATGCTCTTGTAAAACATACTGAAATCGAGGCACACACACTTTTAAAATGCTCTCACACACCATACTGAAATCCACACACACACACACTATTGAAATTGTCTTGCGCAATAATAATGTACTGAAATGCGTTCACATACACAGGCAAAATGCTCCTGTCATTTCAGTTGAAACGGGACACAGGCAGAGTCAACCTGAAGGTAAACAGCATAAGCGTTCATGGGGAAGAGCCAGAACAGCTGTCATTTCTTTATTTGCCCCACAGGATGTCCACTCAACAGCCTACAAGTAATCTAGCTGAAGCAGCGACGTTTCTTAAAGGCATTTTGGCCTCAGTGGAGATTATTACAACTCTGTCAAATGCCACAGCAGCTGGGCAACAACCCATGGAGCTGAACGTGCTGGATAGCCACTTAGCATCGCTCATCCCTTCATGCCAGCAAAACAACATGCTGCCGTCAGCTGCAGCCTCAGACACACCACCATGTCCTGTGTGGACCCAAGCATCAGACTATGAGGGGCCGTGTGGGACATTATTCAGAATTACCTCTCACATTCACATATGAAAC
The DNA here is from genome assembly GCF_008729295.1 of Plectropomus leopardus. Taxonomy (NCBI): domain Eukaryota; kingdom Metazoa; phylum Chordata; class Actinopteri; order Perciformes; family Serranidae; genus Plectropomus; species Plectropomus leopardus. Next base: position 305,957 of record NC_056485.1, on the reverse strand, counting down.
CAATATCATTCACACACACACAACTGAAAACCACACACCCACACACAACTGGAATGCTTTCACAAACACAACTGAAAACCATTCACACACACAACTGAAATCATTACACTCACACACAACTAAAAACCATACATGCACACAACTGAAAACCTTTCACACACACAACTGAAAACCATACAAGCATACTACTGAAAACCATGCACGCACACGACTGAAAACCACACACACACACAACTGAAAACCATACACACACACAAGTGAAAACCACATGTGCACACAAGTGAAAACCACACACACACACACACACACATACACCCACTTTGTGAAATACTCCCATAAAAACAGCAGAAAATTTCATTTAAAAGAGAACACATTTCAGTAGAAACGGAACACATTTCTGTGGAAACCTGAAGGTGGAGTTAGACCAGGAAGTGTAAATGGGGGGAAACCACACGGATGTCTTCCCAACAACCTACAAATAATCTCGCTGAGGTAGTGACTTTACTCAAAACCATTTTGGCCTTGCTGACCTGCAGTGACCTGCAGACGCAACGGTCAGAGGGCACTAGAGCTCCCACTAACTATTCCCTCAATTTTGATATTTAGTCAGGTTACACATTGCATAACTTTATTTACTAAAGTTGTAGAACATGTTGGGGAGCAAAAAAACAGGCGGAGAGTGGCGGTTTGGGTGCTAACATTGCTAGTAGCCTTAGCGAGGCTATTGAGCTAGCGTTAGCTGGACAACAAGGTAGCCTGGAAGCAGCAGTGACACGGGCCGATCAGGGAGCTATCGACGAAACGAGAAACATCGTAGATAGCTTGGAAAGGAAAGAGGAAGCTCACATTGAAACGGTCAAGGGGCTGATCGCGAAAGTGGACCATGTACAAGCTGAGAAGAGAGCCATGAAAAGGGAAGTGGGTAACAACATCTCCGAACTGGAAAAGATGCACCTGAAATTTGCTTTGCTGGAGGACCAGGACCAGCAGAACAACGTGAGAATTACAGGGATTGCGACTGGCAGAGAGGGAGGGGATGCAATCTCTTTCCTACAAGACATGCTGCCAAAATTGACCCCTCTCACGGCGACTCCAAGATTCAAATAGAGCACACCCATAGGATCCGCAGTAACAAGAACAACAGCCAGGCTACCATGATATTCAAACTGCTCAGGTGCCAGGAATGCAATGCCATCCTACAAGGGGCCCGCAAGGTGAGGAAGAAAGCTCCCATACAGGACGCCGGGAGGCCAATACGGTTCTATGTGGATTACAGTGCATTCACGAGGGAGAGGAGGAAGGCGTATGGAGAGATGATGATGAAGCTGTAGAGAGAGCATCCCAGCTTTTCTAATCTATCTGGCCACCCTGAGGATGACGATCAACAGTGAACAACTCACCTTCACCTCAGCGCAAGAGGCCGCACAGTTTCTGAGGAAGGAGGCCAGTAAGGGGCTGACAACGCTCCGCCAGCTGTTCACTATCAGCTTGGGGGATGCGTCAAGACCTGAGGAGGACGACATGGAGCAGTCCAACATTTCGGATCAGCACAAATGATATCGGGGTCGATCAGCTGGTGCATTTGAGCATGATATCTACTATGATTCCCCAAGGAGGAAAAATGGACTTGTTGGGGACTAATGATAGTCAGAGGACCTCACAGCCACAGTAGGGGGCAGCTGCACAAGGTGTGATATGTTCGCAACAACCCCCGGACCCTGTTACAAAGTTAAGGTGGGAGAACTATATTTACCAGAATGTTTGTAATATTACTTTTGATTACTTAGAAGACCTGCCCCCATCTGATCGTACTGTTATTTTGTTATTCTGGGATTCCCTAGTTATGAAAATGTTTTAATAATGTTTGTCAGATAAATAATCTTAGAGGGGATATTTATGTTTACCAAATATTATTCTGATTTATGGCCAGAATTGATGACGGAGGTCACAATAAGCACAGTTATGTGCCTATTTTTGTTTCCACCTGCACTTTACTTTGACTATCTTATTGTTTTGGATTGTTTTGGAAGTCATACTGGTCAGATCCACTGTTCGGGGGGGGGGGTCTGGAGGGGCGCAGGGAGGAGGGGGCAGGGTGGATATCTCGGTTATGATTCTCACATCAGGGTTAAACCTTTTATTGTCACACCTGGAGCAATAGGTATCAATTTCGATAATGGTTAAGTTATCTATATTGACCTATAATGTCCGTGGTCTGAATGCAAAAGATAAAAGAGTGAAATGTTTAGACTTGCTCTGTCGCAAGAATGTGGATGTAGCATTTATTCAAGAAACACACCTGAGGGCGGAGGATGTATCACACTTTTAAAATAAGCAATATGAAGTCGTACCTTCAGATTATGGTAGTTTTAACTCTAAGGGGATGGTCATCTTGACTAAAAGGAAGCTGGCCTTAGAGGTGGAAAAAATTAATAAAGGGACATCAGGTCGCATTGGCATATTTATGTACATCCACATATGGAAAAAGAAGCCTTTGTATCCGTATACGCACCAGCAGTTTTTGACCCTTTTTTTTTTCCTGAACTTACCAAGGAGCTGCTGTCCTTATTAGATTATGAGCTGATTGTGGGAGGGGATATGAACGCAGTGTGCGACCTCAATTTAGATAGATCCACCTTGTCGGTTTCCTAAACCCAACGGCAGCATCAGCTGCTCTTAATGCCATGATAGAGAATATTAACCTAGCCGATATGTGGCGCATTCAGAACGAGGGCATCAGAGACTATACATGCTTTTTCGTGTATCATAAATCACATTCCAGAATCGACTACTTTCTGCTCTCTTCGAGTCTGAAAATGGGCGTAGATTTGATACAGGTGCTGCTGGCAATACTACTGACAACAACCCGCTGTTGATGACAATAGATCTTAGTCACAGATTCAATAAAACACCAGATGGCGCTTTAATACGACGCTTCTGCAGGATGAGGTATCTGTAGCACAATTCTGGAAAAGGATTACAGAATTCATAGCTACTAATATAGGTACAGTAGATGATGCCTCATATATATGGGTGGCCAACAAGTGTTGTATTAAGGACTTTACATCCTCTTATGCATCTCACCTCAAAAAAGGTAGGAGCCACAGGATCTGCGAGTTAGAAAGAAAGTGACATATACTTGAGAAGCGGTTAAAGGATAAATACGCTAAATCGGTGGAAAAAGAACTGAGGGGAGTCAGGGTGGAGCTCAATGATCTGTTGAGGAGGTGTACGGAAATCAGGCAGAGCTATTATTTTGACGGAAGCAAACCAAGCAGGCTCTTGGTGCTGAAGCTTAAGCAAAGTGAATCCAGAGCATCAATCGATACCATCAAAACAGCTAATAATAAATTTACATCTGACCCAAAAGAGATAAATGTCGTGCTCTATTCTTTTTACAAGGACTTGTACAAATCAACGCTTAATTTTGATTCAGAGAAATGTAAGAAATTTCTGAGCAGTCTGGATTTGCCCACATTAGGGGAGCAGAAAGCAACAGATCTGGGTTGTCCCATATCCTTAAAGGAGTTGGAGACTGCGTTATATGACAAATAAAGGGAAATTGCCGGGCAATACCACCAGAGCTCTTGCTACACTTCTGGGATATATTTTGGGGCCAGTTTTGCGAGGGTCGATCCGATTAACGGTTGAAAAAGGCTCTTTCCCTGCTCATACTAACACCGCCCTGATTTTGCTAATGCCTAAAAAAGGGACAGACAAAACTGATTGCGCCAATTACAGACCAGTTTCGTTAATTGACTCAGACAAGAAGCTGTACTCTAAGGTGCTGGCATTACGTTTGGAGAGTACATGGACAAATTAATTCATAACGATCAGACTTGCACACAATTCATGAAACCCAACAATTAAAGGCTCCATGTGCGATACTGTCACTTGACACTGAAAAGGCATTTGATAGGCTCGAGTGGCAGTATCTGTGGGCAGTTCTGGAGAGATTTGGGTTAGGGAGAGGGTTTGTCAACATGATTTGTGTTTTATATGCCAACCCCACTGCCATGGTGTCCACAAGTGGCTTACACTCGAGCCCCTTTCCATCCTTCGTGGGACTCGACAGGGGGTGCGACCTCCCGCCAAGTTTATTTCGTGTAAGAGCATTTTAGTTGTGTGTGTGCAAGCACAGTCCTCTTCAATCATCGGCAGGAATTTTCATGGGCACTTTAAACCGTGAGACATATACACAAACAATGCGAACACAGCCATTGTTATTGTTATGTTGTGAGTTAATGAATGTTACATGTGACATGTGACATTGACACTATAGAAGGGATCTCGCTAAACATACTGACATCTGCACACACACTTTTGAAATACTTTCGAGCTCTTAGACAGCAGAGACAGAACCAGTGCTGGGCTGAGTAGTTTTAGTTTGCTGCTAAATTTGCTCTTTTATGCTATAACTACTTAGTATTTTTGACTATGCTGCTAAATTTGCTATAGTGACTCAGCCCAGCACTAGGCATGATTGGAAGTGCTGTGTGAGTGGGGCGGCAGCCAAGGACCTTGGCTGTATGATCTTTGGCTGCAGAAGCTAGCTCTAGGGACGTGGAATGTCACCTCTCTGGTGGGGAAGGAGCCTGAGCTGGTGCGCGAGGTTGAGAAGTTCTGACTAGATATAGTTGGCCTCACCTCAACACATAGCATGGGCTCCAGAACCAGTCTTCTTGAGAGGGGTTGGACTCTCTTCAACTCTGGAGTTGCCACTGGTGAGAGGCGCCGGGCAGGGGTGGCAAAACTTGTTGCCCCCTAGCTCGGTGCCTGTATGTTTGAGTTTACCCCGGACGATCCTGACTGTTGTTTGTGCCTATGGTCCAAACGGCAGTTCAGAGTATCCACCCTTTTTGGAGTCCTTAGAGGGGGTGCTGGACAGTGCTCCTTCTGCAGACTCCCTCGTTCTGCTAGGGGACTTCAACACTCATGTTGGCAATGACAGTGAGACCTGGAGGGGTGTGATCGGGAGGAATGGCCTCCTCGATCTGAACCCGAGTGATGTTTTGTTATTGGACTTCTGTGCTCGCCACAGATTGTCCATAACAAACACCATGTTCAAGCATCAGGGTGTCCATATGTGCACTTGGCATCAGGACACCCTAGGCCACAGTTTGATGATCGACTTTGTAGTCGTGTCGTCAGACTTGCAGCCGCATGTCTTGGACACTCGGGTGAAGACAGGGGCGGCGCTGTCAACTGATCACCACTTGGTGGTAGGTTGGCGCCAATGGTGGGGGAGGACGCTGGTCAGACCTGGTAGACCCAAACTCATTGTGAGGGTCTGCTGGGAACGTCTGGCAGAGTCTCCCATCTGAGCTTGGTCTGCATTGCCGGCAGTAAGTCAAACTCGTTTCCGGTGTGGGTTGGACTCCGCCAGGGCTGCCTTTTGTCACAGATTCTGTTCATAACTTTTATGGACAGAATCTCTAGGCTCAGCCAGGGTGTTGAGGGGTTCCAGTTTGGTGACCTCAGGTTTGGGTCGCTGCTTTTCGCAGATGATGTGGTTCTGTTGGCTTCATCAGGCTGTGACCTTCAGCTCTCACTGGATTGGTTGGCAGCCGAGTGTGAAGCAGCCAGGATGAGAATCAACACCTCCAAATCTGAGGCCATGGTTCTCAGCTGGAAAAGGGTGGAGTGCCCTCTCCAGATAGGGGAGGAGATCCTGCCCCGAGTGGAGGAGTTTAAGTACCTCAGGCTCTTGTTCACGAGTGAGAGAAGGATGGAGCGGGAGATCGACAGGCGGACTGGTGCAGCGTCTGCAGTAATGCGGACTCTGCACCGATCTGTCGAGGGGAAGAGGGAGCTGAGCCAAAAGGCAAAGCTCTTGAGTTACTGGTCGAACTTCATTCCTACCCTCACCTATGGTCGCGAGCTTTGTGTAGTGGCCGAAAGAACAAGATCGCGGGTACAAGCGGCTGAAATGAGCTTCCTCCGTAGGGTGGCTGGGCTCGGTCACTCGGTGGGTGAGAAGCTCGGTCATCCGGGAGGAGCTCAGAGTAGAGCCCCTGCTCCTCCAGGGAGATAAGGTGGCTCGGGCATCTAATTAGCAGCATTTATTTAGGATTGCCTCCCGGGCGCCTCCCTGGTGAGGTGTTCAGGGCATGACCACCAGTAGGAGGCCTTGCGCCTAGGAATGCCTCTGGATCCCCTGTGAGGAGCTGGACGAAGTGGGTGGGCAGAGGGAAGTCAGGGCTTCCCTGATTAGGCTGCTGCCCCCGCGACCTGACCCCGGATAAGCGGAAGAAACTAGATGGATGGATGGATGGATGGATGGATGGATGGACATGTAGTGTGAAAGCACTTTGAATTTACCATTAATTAAGACTCAGCTATGAAGTCTACTCTGCCCCCAGAGGACCAACCACTCTTAGTAACCACAGCAGATGTGAGAAAACTGCTGAGAAGAAACATAAATAACATAAATAAGTCGATCCAGATAATATACTGACCGTGTATGAAAAACATATGCTGATCAGCTAGCTGCTGTTATGGTAGATAATTCAATTTTAGAGACTTGACCCAAATTTGATTCCTTATTAACTAAGCAACACTTAACATTGTGCAGCAACAAATTTAACTGATTGAGAATTATTTGAGAAATTTCCATGGAAGCTGTGTTCAAAAGTTTTAGATAGAACAATACTTGTTCGTAACTTCTTTCATATATATGAAACGCAAAACACATACTGTGGCACAGAACACACTGTTTACTGTCAGAATACAGCATATAAATTCTCCAATACAGTATTAGGATGCAGCTGTAGTCTTGTGCAATGCATATTAAAGACAAACAGATTTATTCAAGAACTAAATACGACACCACAGGCTCCATGTCCTGTTTGTTTATGGGAGGTATACAGAGTTATCTTAATTTGACTTGATGGATATGTAATACACTATATAAGCAGTAGTACCATTACAATGCAGTTGGTTTCTCCCCCCATTTGTCTTCCAGGTTGTCACAGTCATCATAAACAGTAAGTACTACAGACACATTTACACTCTCTCACACACAGGCACTCAGCTTAGCCTTGCATCTGTGATAGCCATGTGGGACTGTCGCTACCTGGGGCTCGTAATTATGGAGCCCAGGTCTGTTAAACTGCACTACGCTAATTCCGTTGCCTCTCCGAGGCATTCCTGCTCCCTTTTTTCCTAGTTTTCCTGGATCCTGGCCACAACCTTGGCTGTGCCTGACCGTGGTGATAGCCGTGCTGGTGCTGTGACCCTGCCTTTGGTCGTGCTCGTGCTGTGGCTGCACTGATACTGTACCCCCTGCTCGCCCTGACTGTGGTCTTGGTCCTGGTTGTGCTGATGCCATGATCATGCCTTTGGACCCATCCCTATCAATATACACATGAGACTCTTTTCAACACCCACAATATCATCATAGAGTGCATTTAATAATTTCACACCTATCGTTATTGTAATATGACATGCGTATGTTTCCATTATTGCTCTGCCTCTCTCCCTCTCTCTTTCTCTTTCCCCTCTGCCACGACTGTATTTCATTCCTTATTTACGGCATCTATTGCACGTCTGTCCATCCTGGAAGAGGTATCCCTCATCATCCTCTGCCGCTCTTCCTGTGCCCCCCGTACACTAATTCATACATTCATTTGAATTTGTGGTTCAGGGCGATTTTTAAAAATGAAAATCGCGATTTTCACCTCCGCCAAACATTCCCAAAAAAGACACAGTCTTTTCATTCATTTGGAACTGGATTCGGTTTTGCGGCGTCAGACTCTTCTTTGTTTTAAGGCTGTTGCAACTAAAGACAGCAGCCTGACCATTTTGTTTGAACGTCTCAAACAGAGGCAGCAGCCGAGGGGGAAAGATAAAGATAAACTTTATTGTCTTACCCAATCAGTGACAGAAATTCTCCTTTGAAAAGGCTCCAACAAAAAATACAACACATTATTAAACACAAGAAAGACACATTCAAACTCGAAAAGTACAGATATTAAAAAGCAGCAGCAGATAAAAATATATAGTGTAGTATCTATTTCATTTTGTTCAGGGTGGTTTTGCAGAGGGAATTATACATTTTTTGCAGGTGTTTTTGCGGGCCAGTGGGACTTTGTAGCGTCTGGCAGCAATTGTAAGGAGTGATGGAGGGGGTGAGAGCAGTCCTCTGTGATCAGGGTGGCTTTCCTGATCACAGAGCGGTTATACAGTTCAGAGAGAGAAGTTTGTGGTGAACCAATGATTTTGCTGGCCTGATTAACAATAATTTAGAGTTTAGTTTTGTGTTTGGTGGAGAGGGAGCTTTACCAGGATGAAATGTTATAAGTGAGGATGGATTCAACAAGTGAAATGTAAACCAGGGTTAAAATGTCTCTACTGACATTAAATGTCCTCAGTTTCCTCAGCAGGTGGAGGCGCTGTTGTGCTTTTTTATACACAGAATCAGCATGATGTGAAAAAGACAGGTTGGTGTCCATCTCTGTTCCTCGATATCTAAAAACCTCCACCTGCTCGACAGACTGACCCTGAATACTGTGCAGTGTAAAAAGGGGTGTCAGAGATCTACCTCTGCCCCCACAGCACAACTCCTTTGTTTTTTTAGATGATAAGCTATAGAGAGTTGTTCTCAAAGGCTTGGGCCAGATTATGGACTGCCTGCTGATACCGGGTCAGTGCAGTGTTATCAGGCAGGTGAGCCACCAGACATTAGTGGAAGCATTTTTCCCTGCCCTCTCCCAGTGTTCTCCTGGCCTCCCATCTCTCCTGTATTTATACCGATTTAGAGCCCACGACCACGCGTGTAATCTCCACGGAGGACCGTGGGTCACATCTGCCCCAATATATGAAAGAGGGAAATTTGACAGTGTGTGTGTGTGATATTTACACACAGAAAAGGCTTAAGTGTATACACTTAAGCCTTGGTATTGGCTCTACTCTTTTTTATTTAACAGAGTGGAGGAGGATAGGGTGAGGCACTTAGTTATAAGCCTTTCATCCTTGATATTTCTGTGCCTTGGCAGCTCAATAATTGGTCTCCCCAAGCATCTATGACAATATTCAGCTGAACTGATTGGCCCACCAGCCTGCAACAGAGAACCAACCTCAATTTATAGCCAGGATCTTCATTTGCCTTTGATTAAGTGTTTAACTCGCTGGGGAGGAAAAAGACCCGCTATCATTATGATGCAAATGCCAACCTCCCTGATCTTCACCTAACACACTCCTTTCACCTCCATCCCTTTCCCTGTCTCTGCCCTCTTTCACTTGGCTATTGACTTGGTGAAACAAATTCAGTTTTACTGGTGCCTGTCAAATCAGCAGAGGATAAATAATGTTTTTTTATGTTTCAAAAACTGGAAGGACAGAGCGTCTGCTCTGCCCTTATTCCCATGAGTCTCCCTGCTGGCAAAGAGAAGCATGATGACAGCCGCAGCCAGAGGTTAAAGCACTAATTAGCCACAGTAAATGAAGCTTGATTAGCCTCCACTAAGTTTCTGCCCCTCTTTCTCTCTCACTTCCTTCCTTCACACATCTCTTCCAATACCGCTCACATGTTAACCTGGGTGACCACTAAAAGTCAGAGACAAATAGAGATGCTTGACAGAGACTGACAATGAACAGAACATCAGTAATGTTTATAAGAGTTATACCTAATGAACAAAAACAAACACTGAGACCTGGCTGCCCAGGGCGTTCATTTTGTCCAGTCAGACAGAGACAGAATGCTTCTCTTCACATGCTGTGAGAGATCATTGCTTCAAACCACAGTTACACTGACGTACAGTGTTCACTGGCTTTATTGGCACTGCCTGTTCAGACAGGACATCTTGTGTCATGATTCCTGCATTCTCCCCCTCCCTTTCTCTGCCAGTATTTTTCCATTCACCTCACTCTGACCTGCTCTACCTGCCAGCCACGCCCACTACTGCAGCCTGCTCTCTCCCACAGCTGCAGCTCATCATCAATCAGTCCAGTATTTAAGACACTCCAACACGTTCACTCACTGCCAGATTGTTCCTCTGCTATGCATGACTCTCCAGCGTTCTATTGCCAGACCTCCCGTTGCCGACCCAGCCTGTTCCCAACCAGCTCTCCGTGCCTGCCACCCGGTGTACCTACCTGCCTTCTGTCCCCGACCACGTGCTTCGCTTCGGCGTTCAGGAAATCTAACGGCTCCACTGGCAAAGACCTCCCCGCTCGACCACGACGATCCTCCTGCCTGCTCCTCGACGGTACTGTTGCATTCTCGGACTGTTTTCCCGGCTACGGATCCTCTGCCTGTCCCCGACCACGACCCAGCGCATTCCTCGACAACATTCCCACACGTGTTGTCGGCTTTTCGAGCTACAGGGTTTCCTGCTCTCCTACCACGGTTGGTTCCAGTTTCGTGTCTTCACGTCGTTGGATTCTCAGAGACATTGTTTGGGTAATTCACCTGAAGAACGAACTGACTATCTGTGAGCAGAGCTTTCTTTGTGTTGGTTTTAATAAAGGTTATTACCAACTGACTCGAAGTGTTGGCGTACTGCATCTGGGTTCATACACACTCCGTTTCAATCTTGTATGTTATGACTGGGGTGCTCTAAAGCCCAGACCCATTTCAAAGTCTGACAGTGTGGGTGAGACTCTATAATAGAGGTTCCTTGTATTTGTTTACATTTGGCCAGTTTTGTACCAATAAAATATTGTTGTGGCAACACAGCCCTTACTCATTTCGAAATCGTCAAATTCTGCTGCTTTTGCAGTTCTTTGGGTGTAAGATCCTGACATCAAAAGCCACCTTTTGCATCTACATGATACAGCATGAACAGCACCTACCATGGCACCAGTTGAGAACACGGCCAGACGGAACCTATCGTGTTAGCATGATTCACAACAGAACAACGCCAGGTTGAAACACTGCAGGTAAGGACATAATATGAGAACCACTAAGGTCCTTACAGAGTGGGTTGGAGGGACAGTGGATAGATTGAACAAACCCCAGACTTTCATCTGAGAGTCCAGTGTTTGTTTCCCATCTGAATGTGATGTTTTTTTTCTACACCTTACCCAGTGCTTCCCTCCCCTAATCTTAAGCATTCGTGCCAGCACGTGAGTTTGTTGACCTCCCAGCATTGGTTGCCATGTACTTTTGTTGTCCTAACATAACTACGTGGAGCATCATTCCACCATGTGCTTGAGTTGACATCACAGCAGGCACCCCACAACATCAAGCCCCAGGCTTTGAGACACCTCAACTCCTCCTTCAACGCCGAAAGCTGGATTTACGATTTCAAATCACCTTAGATTTCATTTCTTCTTAAACTACATCTTAGAAAAATTACAATAAAGTTACCCTGTACCCTAGAAAAGCAGCAACATGTGACGACTTGGGATGAGAATGTTTTTGCCACACCAAAATGATGTGAAATACGTCATTTGGTGGAGTTTTGCTTCTGAGGGAGGAGGGATATCTTGGCACTGGTAAGATGAAGTTTAACACAGTTAATCTACAGATACTACCCACATTGTTTTGATACAAAGCTGGTTTAACATCAGCAAAGTATCCATTTAAGCTCTAGACAGACTGGACCTATTAAACCACTAACAATTTGCTGGCTGTATGTAGCTCAGAACATTTATTACCATAGAGAGTCCTTTGAAGTGGAACGGATCGGTACATCTGTGAAGACAGTCACTGACTCATGCCACTGCCAGAATTTAATAATGTGGTTAGCTCAGAGGTTGTTGGCATTTCCTGTAGCAAAGGGGATTTGGAAACAGTGACAAGCAGGAAGCAGTCCCAGTCCCAGTCTCAAATGATGTCACACAATGAGGTACAGTTGATGTGCAGTGAAATCTGGTCTGCAGTTGCCTTCTTGGTCCAATGCCTGGCAACTGCACACCAGATTTCACCACGCATGCGCTATTTCCCAATTATTTGACATCATTAAGACCGTGACTTATTCTCTTTCCACCCTCTTTAGATAGCAGAAGGAAGGGAGAAAGTCAGGAAAAATCAGCAGCTCATTTGCAGGCTCATAGCCACAGTCTACATCCGGTGAGTTTGACTAATTAGAACATGATGGAAACATGAGGGAAAAGGGCCCATGCGCTTGTGCGTCTCCGTCAGCACAGACTTGGCACAGCGCTCCCTGACATATTTGCAATTTTTTGCACTCACTTTTCAACAAATTGGTCGAACTTCAGCTGCTGATGAGAGGAAATAGAGATCTTCACAGAGACCTGGGTGTGCGACCTGATACCGAACTCTGCACTGCAGCTGGCAGCATACCAACTCTTCAGAGCGGATCGAGGCGCACAACTTTACGGCAAAACAGGGTGGAGGAATCTGATTTTATGTCAACAGTAGCTGGTGTAGTGATGTGACAGTGATACAAAAGCATTGTTCTTCTGGTTTGGAAATGTTTTTCATTCACTGCAAAACTTTTTATTCTCCCCGTGAATTCGCTTCATTCATTCTGGTTGGTGTTTACATTCCACCGCAGGCCAACATGCACAAGGCACAGCTCGCACTTGCCAATCAGATACAGGTTGTGGAGCGGACATACCAAGACTCCTTAGTTGTTGTGCTTGGGGACTTTAACAAAGGGAATTTGAGTCACAAACTTCCAAAATATAGACAGTTTATTAAATGTCTGACCAGAGAGGGGAGTGTTTTGGATCACTGTTACATCACCATCAGCAACGTGTATCACCCTGTCCCCCGCGCTGCACTGGGTCACCCCGACCACGTTATTGTTCATTAGATTCCTGCATACAGGTAGAAATTAAAGCTCTGCAAACCTGAGGCCATCAACACCATGGACCAGTGCAGCTGTGGAGGATTTAATGGTGTGCTTGGCCTGTCCTGACTGGGATACTTTCACGACTGCTACAAACAGTCTGGATGAGTACACAGAGGCTGTGATGTCATTCATCAGCTTTTGCCGGGAATTGTGTGTAACATCACGCACTACGGTGAGTTACAACAACAACGAGCCCTGGTTCACAGCCAAATTCAGACGGTTAAGGCAGACAAAGGAGGAGGCATTCAAGAGTGGGGACAAGGAGGGCTATAAAAAAGTTAAATACACCAGTAGTTCACAGACAGAGACACTGGCTCAGTCTGGAAGGGCCTCAGACAGCTCACCAGCTACAAGCCCCAAACCCCCACTCCATGAATGCCTTGCCAACGACCTGAATGAGTTTTACTGTCGCTTTGAAAGACAATGGGTCAGTCCTGAGACCATCCCCCATTATGACTCTACTTCACAACTCACAACCCCTGTCACCCCCACCACAGCAGGGGCCCAGGTCTCAGCATGACCATCCATCCCAGCTACCCCCTCCCCCCTAGCCTCAGCAACACATCTGTCCATCCTAGAGAGATATTTTAATGAGATCATCAGGAGACAGAATCCCCGCAAAGCCGCTGGACCTGTCGCTGTCTCCTTTGTTTACAGACATTTTTAACACTTCACTGAGACATGCCATGTGCCAACCTGCTTTAAGGCCTCCACCATTATCCCTGTCCCCATTATCCCTGTCTGTAGTCTCCTGACTACAGACCTGTCGCCTTGACCTCTGTGGTGATGAAGTCCTTTGAGCGCCGTGTACTGTCACACCTAAAACTCATCATGGACCCTCTTCTGGACCCCCTGCAGTTCATCTACAAGTTGGAGGTTGACCGTCTGATCTGGTGCGGCGAGAAAAACCTAGAGCTTAATGGTCTGAAGACAGTGAAGATGGTTGTGGATTTCAGAAGGATCACTGCTGCCCCCACCCCCATCACCCTCTGTGACTCTCCAGTTTCCACTATGGAGTCCTTCCACCTCCTGGGGACCATCATCAGCCAAGGCCCCGAGTGGGAGCTGAACATCAGCCCCCTCATCAAGAAAGCATAGCAGGGGTGCCTGATGGCTCAGTGGATAGAGCAGTACCCCATGTGTCCTTGCTGCAGCGGCCGCGGGTTTGAATCCAGCCTCGGCCCTTTGCTGCATGTCTCCCCCTCTCTCTCTGCCCCTTTCACACTCACACTTTCCTGTCAATTAAAGGCAATAAAGCCCCAAAAAATAATCTTTAAAAAAAGAAAGCATAGCAGAGGATGTACTTCCTGTGGCAGCTGAAGAAATTCAACCAAGAAGAAATTCAATTCAAAAGTCAATGATGGTGCACTTCTACACAGCCATCATTGAGTCCATCCTCACCTCCTCCATCACAGTCTGGTACACTGCAGCCACGGCGAGGTAAAAGAACAGGCTGCAGCGTATCATCCACGCTGCAGAGAGTGTGATTGGCTGCCACCTGCTATCTCTCCATGACCTGTACGCCTCCAGGGCCCTGAGGCATGCAGGTAGAACTGTGGCCGACCCCTCTCACCCAGGACACAAACGAGACACTCCCCTCTGGCAGAAGGCTGCGGTCCATCAGGACTAAAACCTTAAGATTCAAGAACAGTTTCTTCCCTACTGCTGTCATCATCATAAACAATACTCCGGCTAAATAAGTTTTTGTGCATTACATTAACGCACACTGGACTGGATTTCTTTAAATGCACACTGTCAGTTAACTTATTCATTTAGACTGTAGATATTTGCACTGTAAAACCAACTTCTGCACATCTGTATTTCCTCCATTGCACCTTTTGTACATACATTTTGTGTTCTTTATATTCTGTTTTTTCATTTTATATTTTCAAATTGCTTCTTATATTTTTTATCTCTTACACTATTTAAATTCAATATTTTTATTCTTCCTTTATGTTAATTTTTTTTTGCACCAAAACACCAAGTCAAATTCTATGTATATGTAAATGTACTTGGCAATAAAACTAGATTCTAATTCTAATTATTTTTTATAGCTTTTTGAGGCTAGCTACAGCATATAGCATACACTCTGTGGATTTCAAGAGCTGCAACAGTTTCTGTCTATCTCTGACACTGCAAGATCCCCAGTCTTTGTGAGATCCAGTCTTAATACAAAGATGGCGGCGCGTGCAGACGCAGTGTTCCTCTCATTTACTTCTGTGCACAAGTACACCGTCAGTTTCTGCTACACATCAACAGAATGGTGCAGTACATGTTTTTGGATAATGCACAAGTGGAGACACTCAAAGAATTACTTTGCCGACCTGCTATGCTATGACCCCCCCCCCCCCCCCCCCCATCTGTGAACAGCAGACAGCCCACCCAGACAGTTTTGTCATCCTTGCGGGTGAATTTAATCATGCAAACCTTAAGACTGTCTTTCCAAAAGCACACCAGCATGTTGACTTCCCACAAGAGGGAGCAACACCTTGGAATTGGTTTACACAACCCAAAGGCACATACAAGGATTCCCCCCTCCCCCACATTGGACTCTCTGACCACATCACTGTTATGCTAAAACCAGCATACAGGCTGAGGGTGAAAGTCACCAAACTCGGTCTGAAGCAGATACAGGTGCGGCCAGAGGGGTCCTCCCATGCACTTCAAGACTGCTTTGACACTACAGACTGGGAAATGTTCAAACAGGCAGCCACTTACAACAATCACACAGGCATTGAGGAGTACACAGACACTGTTAATTCTTACATCAACAAATGCATCGATGATGTAACCGGCACAAGAACCAACATCACCCGACCAAACCAAAAGCCATGGCTGACAGGTAGGTCTACAGGCTGCTGAGGGCCAGAAACGCTGCCTTTAGAGCTGGGGATGCTACTGGTCTGAGAACAGTGAGAGCCAACCTGTCCAGCGGCATCAGGAAAGCAAATACACAATAAGGCTAACCTGTGATTTCAAAGATAGCAGCACATCAGTGAGCACCTCTCTCCTGGACAACCAACACTGCATCACTTGTGAAGACAGCACAGCCTCTACTTCCTCCACAAATTGAAGAGAGCAAGAGCCCCTCCACCCATCATGTGCACCTTCTACCGCGGCACCATTGAGAGCATCCTGACCAGCTACATCACTGTGTGGAGCTGCGCTGACTAATATCGAAAAACCCTGCAGCACATAGTGAACACCGCACTGCACCACATTGTACACATGTGAATACAGAATGTCTATATGTCCATAACATATGTTCGTCTGTCAGTTTGTACTGTAGATACACCATGTCTATATTTTCTTTCTTTCTATTGCCCAATTATTTAATTTTTTTTAGCTTTTTTCTTTTTGTTTTTTTTTTCTCTTTTTGTCCTTTTACTATTTGCACTGTGGGCACGGAGAGAAACGCAATTTCAATACCTGTATGTCTAAAAAACATGTCAGAATTGACAATAAAATTGACTTTGACTTTGACTTTGACTAATTCTGTGGCTAAAAACTCAAAATTGTCAATTCGGTCTTCTAACATCTACATTTTAAAAGTATTGTAGTGTATGGTAGACATTAATCACTTATGATGCGACATCTATTCTTATAAATGCATGAAAATTATTGCACTTTACTTATCACCAACAACGAATCATTATGATGAAGCATAAATGATTATAAATGCATCAATATGTACCTCACTTTACTAAACACATACAATGATAACTTATGATACAGCATGGGCTGTTAAAGCACACTGTGAGTCCTCACTACAGTTAATTGTTGATGTGTGAACAAGTGAGCATAAATATTTATAATGCATTATAAGCCCCAGCATTCAACCTCTAGTTTATAACAAGTCAAGAGCATCTATACGACCCTTGCCACTTGACTATGAGTCAGATCTATAAATAAATTCACTATGCATTAATTCATAATGCATTATAGATGTGGTCTTCATTGAAAGTGTTACCAAACTTTTTTTGTGCAGTTAAGAAAGTTTAACAATTTTTTTCTGTCTCCGTCTTTTTCTAATGTGATCGACAATATGCACATTAAAATACATATATGGAAACTTGTAGTTCATCATGGTGGAGGGGGTGCTCAACATTGTTCATGATGGCGAGCAGTTTTTTAAGTGTCCTCCTCTCCACCACAATCTCCACGGTCTCCAGCCTGAAACCCACCACAGAGCCAGCTTTCTTAATGATTTTATGAAGTCTGTTGGTGTCACTGGCTCTGATGCTGCTACCCCAACAAACAGCAGCAAAGAAGATGGCACTGGAGACAACAGACTGGTAGAAGATCTCCAACATCTTGCTGCACACGTTGAAGGATCGTAGCTTCCTCAGGAGAGTCTGCTCATCCCCTTCTTGTACACAGCGTCAGTGTTAGATTTCCAGTCCAGTCTGTTGTTGATCACCACACCCAGATATTTGTAGGCCTCCACCTCCTCCACAGTCTCCCCCCGGATCTGTAAAGGTTGTGACGACGTCCTCTTCTTCCTGAAGTCGATCACCATCTCCCTAGTCTTGTTAACATTCAGCCTCAGGTGATTTTGTTCAGACCACTCCACAAAGTTGTCCACCCGAGGCCTGTACTCTCCCCTCCTCTCCCTCTCTTATACACTCAACAACCAGTCATCAGAAAATTTCTGCAGGTGGCATGACTCTGAGTCGTACTGGAAATCAGTGGTGTATAACGTGAAGAGGAAAGGCAAGAGCACAGTCCCCTGCGGAGCTCCTGTATCACTGACCACCACATCAGACACGACACTGCCCAGACAGACAAACTGTGGCCTGCCTGTCAAGTAGTCAGTAATCCAGGAGGAGATCACAGAGCCACTAACACCCATCCCCCGCAGCTTCTCACCCAGCAGCACTGGCTGGATGGTGTTGAAAGCACTGGAGAAATCAAAGAATGTGATCCTCACAGTGCCTCCTCCACCATCCAGATGCAAATGAGCTCGTTGCAGCAGGTAGATGATGGCGTCATCGACTCCAACATGGGGCTGATAGGCAAATTGCAGAGGGTCCAACAAAGTCCTCACCTATGGCCTCAGCTGGGCTAAGACCAGTCTCTCCAGTACCTTTATCACGTGAGACATGAGAGCCACTGGTCGATGGTCCGACAGGTCAGGTGAAGTCGACTTCTTGGGGACAGGAACCAGGCATGACATCTTCCACAGCAGTGGGACTCGCTGCTGACTCAGGCTCAGGTTGTAGATGTAGCTCAGCACAGATGACAGTTGGCTGGCGCAGGTCCTCAGGATCCGGGGGGTGATGCCATCAGGGCCTGCAGCCTTCCGCAGGTGAAGTCTCTCTAGCTGTCTCTGAACCTGGCCTGTAGTCACGGTCATGCAGGTGCTGTCCTCTGTGGATGAGGAGGAGGAGAGGAGCTGAGCTGGAGAGTGAGGGGGGAGGGGCTGAGGCAATTGGGACAGTGTAGGTGTGTGGGGGGCTGAAAGTATGGAGGGGGCGACAGACCGTGAGCTGAACCGATTAAAAAACTGGTTCAACTGGTTTGCTCTCTCCAGGCTCCCTGATGGCTGTCTGTTCGTCCCCTTAAGCCCAGTGATGTGCTTCATCCCAGTCCATACATCCCTCACACTGTTCTGCTGGAGCTTGGCCTCCAGCTTCCTCCTATAATTGTCTTTGCAAATCCTCAGCATCTTCTTGAGGTCATGCTGGACTCTCCTCAGTTCCTCTCTGTCTCCAGACCTAAAAGCCCTCTTCTTTTTGTTAAGAAGTTCTTTCAGGTCACTGGTGATCCATGGCTTGTTGTTCGGAAAGCAGTGTACTGTCCAGGCTGGCATGGTGGTGTCTTCACAGAATCTGATGTAATCTGTGATGCAGACAGCCATGTTATCAATGTCCTCCCCATGTGGCTCACAGAGCACTTCCCAGTCTGTCATCTCAAAGCAAACCTGAAGTGCTTCAGCAGCCTGGGTGTCCACCTCCTCACCGTTCTAGTGTGAACAGGCTGCCTTCTCACCACAGGGATGTACTTTGGAGATAACAGAACCAAGTTGTGATCTGATCTGCCAAGGGGGGGAAGGGCTGTGACACTGCATGCTTCTCTGGCGCTAGCATACAGGAGATCCAGTGTTTTGTCGCCTCTGGTGGGGCAGTCATACAACATACTGGTGGAAGTTAGGTAGAGTTTTGTCCAGTGATGCATGGTTAAAATCTCCTGTAATGATCATAAATGCATCAGGATGTTGTTCTTGCAGCTTTGCAGCGGCGGAGCAGATGACATCACAGGCCCTGGCTGCATCAGCTGATGGTGGAATGTAAACAGCGATGCAGCGACAATGGTGGATGCAAACTCTCTCAGCAAATAATAAGGGCGCATTCCCACAGCAAGCAGTTCAATGTCCAGGCTGCAGAGACGTTCCTTCACATGTACATGCCCGGGATTACACCATCTCTCACTCACATACAGTGCAATCCCTCCTCCTTTCTTCTTGCCGCTGCCAATCACATCTCTGTCTGCCCGACCAGCAGTAAAGCTGGGTATTGCAACGCTGCTGTACGGAATGTGAGAGTGTAGCCAAGTTTCCGTGAAGCACAGAAAATTACACTCACAATATTCCCTCTGGGTCTTGACCAGCGCCCCGAGTTCGTCCATCTTATTTCCAAGAGATCTTGCGTTTCCCATAATGATCGCCGGGACCGCCGGCCTGCGTCTTCTCCTCTTCTCCCTCCGTCTGGCTTCGGCTCTGCACCCCCGACGTCTCCTCCGTATCTCCTCTGGGATCACAGGCCTAGCTCCGGGCAGCAGTGCAGGTCTACACAGTGCGATCAGCTGATCACGTGACTAAACAATACCACCGCTACTGTTAGCAGCATTCTCTGCTACAAAGAGTAATAAAAGTAGCAGAAATACCAGGAGAAAAGTAGAAAAAACTTAGTCCGACCATTGTCACTGTGGTTGTGCAAGTGATAAAGAAAAGACACACTAAAAACAAGAAGATAAACCTAACAAAAGAGCGAGAAAACAAAGAACACGTCGGAAGCTGCTGCTACAGGCTAAAGGGGAGTTTATACAGCAGAGCCGCTCTCTGGTGGGGGATGTTGCAGCATATATATATATCCTTTATTAAACCAGGTGAAAGACTCGCTGAGATATAAAATCTCTTTTCCAAGGGTGACCTCGCCAAGAGAGCAGCTTAAAACAAGGCTGCAACAATAAATACAGACAGACAAATAGTACTATCAATCAAATACAGCTATCACACAATACAAAGAGCAAGCATAATCTCCAGTTAAAATACGAAATAGTGCTATTTTCTCAAACTTTTAAAAGTGACTTACATTCCCCCATAGTGATCAGCTCATACAGTTTTAGGTCCTTCTGTAAGTTATTCCAAGTGGAGAGGCCAACAAATTTAAAAGCTTTTTTGCCAAGTTCTGTGCAAACCTTAGACCGACATCAAAAGAATACTGTGAGAGCAAGCCCAAGTAGACTCTTACATATAAAAACCAACCTGTGTGAGAGCCTGCAAACAGACAGAGAAGGCCAATTAGCAGCAGCGTACAATGTACAGTCATGTACGCGGTACTCACAGCCAGTAATGAAACGTATAGCACAATGGCAAACAGTGTCCAATTTCTTTAGGCAATGATAATGTGCATTCATAAAAAGCAGATCCCCATAATCCAACAAAGGTTAAAATGTTGCCAAAATCAAGCATTGCCTTGATTTAAGAAGGAAACAGGATTAATTTCTCAAAAAGAAACTTAAATTTTAGCTTTAGCTTAGAAACAAGGTTATCAGTGTGGGGTTTGAATGACAAAGTTTGGTCAATAATAATACCAAGATACTAATAAGTGACTTTAGATTTGTCTGCATTTAAAACAAGCTTGAGTTGAGTCAGATGCGTGTGAACAACATCAAAGTCAGACTGCAGAAATGTTAGAGTTTTGGCTGCTGAGGGAGACGAACAGTAGATATGGTGTCATCTGCATAAAAGTAGAAGGCAGCATGTGATAAATTTACACAAAGATTATTCACATATATGGTGAACAACAGTGGACCTTCTATGGAGCCCTGGGGCACGCCTTTTGATATAGGGAGGAAGGCAGAAGACCCAGCAAACTGGACACACTGTGTTCTATCAGACAAGTAATTTGTGAACCAACTCACAGCATGAACAGATATTATAGAGCCTATCTACCAGGATGACATGATCGACTGTGTCAAAAGCTTTTGACAGGTCAAGAAAAAGAGTAGCACAATATTTTTTGCAGTCTAGTGCATCAATGATATCATTCACCACTTTAACAGTAGCAGTTGTTGTGCTGCGTTTTTTCTTAAAGCCAGACTGATGCAGTGACAGAGTATTATTTGTGTCTGAAAAATCTTTCAATTCACTAACAAGCTTCTCAAGTACTTTTGCTAAAACATAGAAACTTAGAGATTGGCCTGCAGTTATTAATGTGATGAGATCCCCTCCCTTCAACAAAGGTAGAACATATGCAGATTTCCATCAGGACCTGCAGATTGGTTTGAGTCCAGTTGTTTCCAGACTCTGTAAACCTGAAGCCATGTAAAATTAAACCCTTGAACCATGGTAGTAGTTTGGGGTGGTGGAGAAGGAGGCCTATGCTCATTAGGCTGAGTTATATTCCTATGGGAGGACTCAAACAAGGAGACAGATGAAACAAAATGTTCATTAAAACAATGGAGGATAGCAGATTTATCAGTTATAGTATGTGAGTCTTTCACAATGCAGGCTGGCAACTCATTAGTAACCAAATTTCCAAAAGAGGTTTTTATTGTTTTCCAGAATGTCTTGGGTTCATCCAAATGGGACAAATGGGGCTTGTTTATTTATAATATCAGTCATGCCCAATGCCCTCTGAATGCATTGCACAAGGCATTGGGCAGCATCACAGCAGGGACTCAGGTCTGGACACAGACAGCCGCATGTTTATTATGCATCGACTTCTCATAGTAGCAGTACTACACCTCCTCTTTTTTCTTTCTTGAGAGTGACACAAAAGAGGGGGGAGAGAACAGGGATGATACGCAGCAAAGAGCTGCAAGCTGGAATTGAACCTGGGCCACTGCAAAGCACTCAGCCGCTCTACTCATTGAGCTAAAGGCCGCCCCCACCTCATCTTTTTTTGTACTTGATGCTTCCTGTTCACCACAGTTTATGCAGTTACATGCACCTCAGCTGAATATGAGACATTAGAATCACCCAGTACCACTAGAAACCACAAGACTCTAAAAAAACTTAACCAGGCAGAACCCTGACGGAGCACACCCCAGTCAATGTGCCTCAGTCATCTAAATGTGATACCTTAATAACAAAAAAAAATTTGTGAAAAAAAATGTTTTAAAACTAAATGAGGAATATCTGAGAGGAAGACCACAAGGGCAAATCTTAATGCTGCCCTAGCCAATGTACTCAGTACAACATATATCAACACAACCTCTGTAAGAAAGGGGGGTAATAAACCCTTTGAAACCTGAGCAAATAGGCTTGATTTCTTTCCAATAATGTGGGAAAAAGGGAATAAGCAACACAAATGGCTCAGAAATTAGCAAGACATTGGTGTAAACTTACATGTAAATTACCTGGAGAAACACGTTAAAACTTTAACAACAAATACATGAGAAGTTAGAAGAAGTTTTGTCACATTTAACTCTGACTGTAACATTGTTAAAGGTCATTGCATTTGTATTTGGCATGGTTATATATTGACACTGTGCAATGCAAAGTCTTAAAGTCCCCACAAACTTTAACCTAAAACATTTGACTTTAGTGTTATTTTATCTTAGTGTTGTTAGTAAGAGTGTCTGGATCTGGCTTTAAATGCAGCATCATCAGAGAGTTCTATAATACTTTAGAATATAAGTGACAGTGAAGAACAGGGAAAGATAAGAATGTAAAACCGTCCAAAGGGCCCTATATTTTTAGACTGACACATTTGTTATTTGGACATTCAGCACTCATGTTTGGAAAGTAGCAGGTGATCTGGTGCCCTTTAGCGTACCCGTTGGGCTGTAGAATAAGGTGTGGTCAGACATTCTTCCTACTTTGAGAATGGTGCAGTATTTTTGTTGCTATTTGAAGAGCGCATTATTCCGTACACTGCCTGGTACACGTACAGGGATATTGGGCTGGGCTTCTGTTGAAGGAAATAATACATCATTAATGAGGACATATTAATGACATTCTGTAAAATGTGAACATAGCTCAGAGCAGAGCAGAGCTGCTGTCTGACTTCTCATTAGAGCAATAATTGCTGTGATTCTGTGACACAGACCAAATTGAAAATCAGAAAAGTATCCCATTAAGAGAGACAATGGGCAACATTCAGCAACATTTTCTCAAATTTCTCTTAAACTTTATCTTGAATTTCTGGTATAAGAAAATATAAGAGAATATATATAAGAGAAGTCAACTCCAGAATCACCAAACATTCTCAACCATCCAAATCTCCCCTGACAAGGTGTGCTCAATGATGAATCCCACGTGAACATAATTATTCTATTAGTACAGGTAATGCACCCTAAACATTATATAAAGAGAGGTGTGGTGCCATGTGCAAGGACTCTGGCACATACTCAAGACCGGAGACATGCCAATAAAAAAGGTTGCAAGAAGAAGAACTAATAGGGCCTAATATTAAATAGTAAAGTAAATGTAAAAAGTAAATGTGATTATTTTTAACTAATTATTTAATTAGTAAAAGTAAAAGCACATATGTAAAAAGGTTAAAATAGATTTAATAACTCAAAACAATTAAAAGAATTTCAAGAAAAAGCAGCTAGTCCTCAAACAAGCAGTATATGCACAGTAACTGAAATTCCAGTAATTGAGATCAAAGCATCAAGTAAAGTTTCATTTCTTTAGCCCTGAAATGTAATAATCCATTATCTAGAATCAGTGAACTTGCCATGAAATGTCCTGCATATTGCAAGAAATTTTCAGATATCGAAAAAAATATTTTTTAAAAAGCTAGTGAAAAATGTCCACAAAACTAGTTTTCTAATCATCATAATTAAACATTTAGAATATTTTACAGAATTACTGTAATTTTTAAGTACTTTTTTTGTGGTCAGTTTTTGTTTTGTTTGTTTAGTTGATATATATATATATAGAGAGATATAGATATAGATATTAATTTTCCCATTGTTTTTTGTTTGTTTTGGGGTTTATTTTGATAATTTTCAGGTAATTTTCTTACTTTAGTACTTTTTTTGCACTAATTTTGTGCTATTTTTCCTTAAAGTACTCATTGCCTTCTTCCCATGTTTTAGAAAGCCAATTTACTCAGGTTTCAACCTTATCTAATCAAATCTTTTTTAGTTCATTTAAAATGAAGAATGTGAGGCAATTAAGAGGAATGTGAAATGTATGAGTTCTGATTGATCTGAATTATTGATTTCCAAGGCTGCCAGGGAGCAGTTCATGTTTCAGCCATGAGCTGCAGAGGATAAGAGAGCTGTCTCGCTTTGCTCTGTTGTTAGCTCTGCCAGTCATCCTCGTAGCTCACATTCATCTCCATTCGATATGCTGTCACTGTTCCATTCTTGTTCACAGAAACCTATCCCTGAGCTCATTACCCTGCCAGCACGCACGCACGCATGCACGCACACACACACACACACACACACACACACACACACACACAGCAGAACCAGAGACCCTGGTGCACCAATGCATGAAAAAAAACATATTTTTGTTTCATTATTAATTTGCTTATTTATTCATAGCATCAATAAAACATGGCGATGGGTCTGTGGACTGACAGAGCATTACTGCATCAAATGAGGATCAGCAAACTGGGCTTGAAAGAAATCACACTTCTCACAAATTGCCTGGTGTTTTGTTCACAACACCTGGGTTAGCATTGCAGCAGATCATGATAGGCAAAGCAGATCACACAGTGGCCCTCATTTATCAAACCAGCATACAAACCAGCGCAGATCCAAGTGCAGAAATTATCTTTTGACACAGTTCACGTGTGATTCACAGTAGAGGAACAACCGGTTATTGATAAATGCAGCCACTGAAAACCAGCGTCATTTACATTTTCCACCCCCAATACATTCTGTCTTTAGAGGCCTCAACCGAAGAGTTTAGGACATGGAGAGGTATAATACGGCCAAGAGGAGAAATTTCTCTGAGATGGAAAGAGAAATTCTGTTTTTTAGGTCCAGTTTAACCATCTGGTTCTGTGTCACTGCTGCAAAGTGGCATCACAGAAAGTCTGTGATGCCACTTTGCATATGTGCATGTGCATATGTGCTGACCTACATATATTAATATTATTCACCTATCTATTATAATATACTGATACTGTTATAGTATTCACATTGAAGCATATAACTGAACCCGAACGTGGAGGCCATGGATGCCTTTGTAACAGGTAGATGGCAGATTAGAAGGCCCTTTCCAGCAGCTGCTGGGAGCTTCTGAAAAAGTTTCCAGATTCATCAGGCAAAAACAGGCAAAAACAAGTACCTGCAACACACAGTGCAGGACAAATACCTGCTGCAGTGCATCAATTATTTCTTAGTTGTGATTATTCATTAATAATCACAAAAGAGGATGCACCACAATTAAACAGTAACACACGGTCAACAATATGAGTGATGATTTGTCCATATTGGTCAGCTAATTTTAGAACAGTGTCTAATGCACTTACTTGGTAGAGGGAGCAGCACTAAGCAGCCAGCAGCAGCAGCAATTAACTGAATTAATTACTGGCTTGACATTCAGATGACTCATAAATATTCTCAAATTCTTAGCAGCTATCATAGCATCATTATCTAGCTTTGCTTGATTTTAACTGAGATAGCTGCTACAAATGAAATGTTTTCACACAAATTGCCTTTTATTTATAAAAGAAGACATACCTCTGCATTTGGATCTATTTTCCTTCTCTGCTCTTAGGTTTGAACTGTAGTGTATTATGCTCAGTTTCTTAAAGTTCCTAATTTGGTCAGGCAAAGAGGCCTCGAAGTTAGTGGTCTAGGGATGTTTAGGCCTGGAAGACAAATGTGTAGAATACTGGCGCCAGGCTAGAAGTAATATGGAATAAGGCTCCTTCCAAATAAGGAGATACTTGTGGGGTTTTGTGATTGATCACAGCAGGTAAAGAGTTGCTTTACGGACAAATGTATTTGATGCCTGTACGTATATAAGAGACTTGCATGAGCTGAAAGGGAGAGATTCGTATTGGTCCTGAATCCTCTCCCAGGCAGACCATGGGGCCTGGTGGATGCTGAACTTTGCTGCAATAAATTGATTATTATGCAACCGAGTCGGTGTCCGCGGAGGTTTCTTCACCTTCCACACATCATTGCTACTTAAAGAGAAACAACTACAGAACCTTTTTCTTATGAAGAAAAAAAAGAAATTTAAATGTAGATAACCTATTTGTTGACACGTGTCAGTCAGGCTTCTCTCTCTCTCTCTCTCTCCCACTCTCTCTCTCTCTCTCTGACCTGAAATGCACATCAGTAACTCATCCCTGGCTTCTACTTTCAATACACAGCACTGTCAGTGCTTATGGTGCAGACAGGGTCAGGGCCAGGTCAAATGATAAGGAACAATAGGGGCGCTGAGCTTGTTATTATTTCTCTCTTTATATTTTCATTTGTCATTAATTTGAGAGAATGTCACTTGTTAAGAGGAACTGCTCTACAGCAGGGCCCACCAAGAAGGACCACATAGCCAAATCCTGTTATGACCTTTGATTTGACACATCAAATGATAATTGAGAAAAACAGACATGGACATTATCCCCAACTAGTATCAATGCATACAATATATATCTGTTGTTATGAAGTAGGTATTTCATGTCTAGTGAGTTTCAAACTTAAAATGTTAAAAGTGTGCAAAACACATGGTCTCTTTTGGTAAGAAGTTGCATAGGTCACTCCTGGAAAAGAGATTTTAAATCTCAATGAATCTTTTACCTTGGTAAATAAAGGTCATATGTAGTTGTTTTACACTGACATCAGTCATGTGACATAGCAAATTTAAATTTTTTAACCAAAAACATGATTTTTTTTTCTAGTAGTGCGTATATACAGAGGATGGGAGAGTCAGGAGTTTGCTTCCTTTCTGAAAGTGAAGTGTTTTTTTTTTTCTACACCTCACCATGTGCCTCTTGTGTGTAAACCTAACCATTCATGACTTTGTTGCCTAATCCTAACCATCTTGAGGGTCTGCATGAGGGTCCCACCATGTGAATTTGTTGACATCACAGTAACAGCATCCTGAAGCATAAACAGCTGATGCATAAGGATACCTAAAACATCATGAGTAGACGTGGGAGGTACTGACAGAATGGCACTATGTAACAGATGACGGATGACAACGTGTTGGGGTATCGAATGAAGTACTCGATTGGTATTATCATTTTTTAAATCATACCCATCCCTAAGACTGCATTGTTCAGCATTAGAAGCACTACAAGGGAGAGGAGGAATCTGTTTGCTTGTTTTTTTCCCACAGGCTATCTGTTTTGTGTACTTCAAGGTGGCAGTTTCAGCAAATATGATTTTTTTTTTAAGTTACCAACTTAAGCTTTAACATAGGTGACAAAGGTTCTTTTCCTGAGTCCACCTGTGAATCAATGTTATTTTTTTATAAGCATGACTATCATCATTCTCTAACCTTAACAGTATTATTGTAGCCACGACAAGGAAGACCTATTATTTTTATTTAAAAGCGAAGTGTGTCAAATTAAAGAAATTAAATTTAATGGTGTCTAACAGTAAACTTTGGTATGATGCTGTGGGCAGCTAGTCCAACACATGCTAATGTAAAGTTGGCTTTTCTCGAATAACTTTAAGATCCAGACATTCAGGAGGTTGTCACCAAAGCTGAATTATCCACTAAGGTCTCTTCCTCTCCATTCTCCTTCTCCATCTCTCATTCTAAGGTCCAGAGAACACAGCAATTCCTATTTTCCGGTCATTATCAGTTAAAGAAAACATACTTACTATATCATATTCTCTTTCTGCCCCCTAAATCTTATACACTGGTCCTTTAACCAAACCTTGACCATTGTGTTATGTCATAAAACAGATTTCTAATGATTTTGTAAGACACTGACAAACAAATTTCAACTGCTGATAGAGCGTCAGATGAGAAAACCCTATGTGTCTGTCTTATGGGCACTGACAAACATTGTGTTTTGCTGTTATTTGTTTGATTTTGGACACAGCTGTCTCGCTTTAAGGTATTTGATCAGATGTTCAGATTTGTTTTAGTGTTTGAAGTGAGAAGACCCCCCCACACACACACATTCACATTTGCAAATTAACACTCTTCTGCTGTTTATCATCTGATTCAATTAAAGCGGTGGAGGCAAAGGGATCAGAGCTTGTGGGACAGCATTGTAAATGGCCACAAAACAAATGAGCTGAGATTCAGCTACTGACATTTAATGAGAGCAATGGGGCTCCTTTTTTCTGCCAGCCACAGAATACCAGCCATTGCCTTTTTTGTCTGTTGCTCATTTTTTTCTCTCTAAATTTCATTTTCTGTCATTCTGTCTCCTCCCATCACTGTCTTTCAGAGCAGTCTCATGATGGCAAATGTTAAAGTTACGCTGGTAAACTGTTCTGTCTGATCACTTTCCTACCCTGCCATTATGTTTATTCATCTTTCATCGCTTTATTCTTGGTCTCCCGGTCCTGGAAAAAGAAATGTACCAAACATGAATCACTGGTTGTCATTTATTCTGCAGTTTGGAAGTGCAGACTGCTTGTGTTACATTTTGGAATATAACATGAATGGAGCCAATAAAGCCAATGGACTTTAAATCCAAGAATGCATTTATGTGAGCCTTGACCATAAAACTATGCAACCGTCACATACAAACAAATTTAACAACCCTATCAAAAGCTTTGAATGATAAAAGACACTTACACTTACAGTGTTATAAGCAAGTTCACCCTTCCCATTAGGTTGATTAAACCAAGGTTTATCAATCATTTAACCCAGATCAGAATTATCCAGATTTTGTCATCCCTTCTTTTCATATCCCAGGCAAAATTGTGGGTTTTGTCTCCATTTTTAGAAGCATTTTCAGACCAATACAGTGTCTAACCAAATGTCTCCTTCCGTTTCTGAGATATGATGAGTAATGGTTAGGAAAGTGTTTTTGCAGAATACCATGTCAAAGACGTTTGACCTCTTGGATATAAAATGTCAGCACTTCATCATTATATCCCATTAGATGTTTGTGTGAAATTTTAGCTACGAATTCTTGAGTTATGGGCAAAGTTATGTTTTATGAGGTGACATTGACCCTGACCTTTATAATGAGTTGATTCTTGAGTCCAAGTGTGCCAAACTTGGGCTCACAAAATGAGACAGTCGCAAGTTTATAGTGACCTTGGCCTTTCAGCTATGACCACAAAATTTTAATATTTCATCTTTAAGTCCAAGTGAACATTTGTGCCAAATGAAATTTCTTCAAAATGACAATGAGATATAGCATTGACAAGAATATGACAGATGTGAGGTCCCAGTGACTTAGACCTTTGACCTATAGTCACCAAAATGTAGACACTTCATTGTTCAATCCAAGTGAAGAAAAAGTAAAATTATTCAGGTACAGTGATACTCCAACATGCCAAACCAGCAGAATTTATAAAAAAGATGGAGACACAGACCCTGGAATAAAAGGCTGGGGAATTTAAACTGCAGAGAGAGTTCAGCTGACTGCACAGCTGTCCCTGGCATTGCAAGTCAATAGAAACAGTGATCTTTGACCGGAGTAATGTTTTCCAAAAATGGCTCAGAGGCTTTAGATTATATTTCACAGTTTTATGCAACCAGACACAAGTTTTGACCATAAAAACAGTAAAGGCACATTTTGAAGTTATAAATGTATGAAGTCTGCTGTTTAGACAATTTATTCACTGAGCCTGTGGTTGGACAGTGATGGGGGTCTGTAGATACAGTTGCCCCTGGAGCATTCATCAGCATTACCCTGCATAATGACCTATGTGCTTTTCATTTAGGAACAACAGAGGATCTAGTGTGGACTATGAGAGAAATAAAACAAATAAGCCTGACCCCTAATTTTCACCAGATCCATGTGCGGTCCGGCTCCGCTTATTCATGGCAGACTGAGCAAATACATTACACTCTAGTCTATGTGTTAATTTCCACTGGCGCTGCGGATCAACCCCATTCCAGCTCCAGCATTCCAGACACTTACAGATCAGATATGCAAGGCTCCTGTTTTTGCTGGACGCCAGAGCACTTCGCATAAATTCAGCCAAATTTAACATAGAGCAGACAGGAAATCAGACAGGGATACAACATTAAAACATCCGGTTAATTTTAAGAATAAAACACTCTGTGTTTACATCAGCAATATGTCACAATGAGAGGATTCAGGCCTGGAGACAAAAGGTGAGACATTTTCAGAGGTCACTACCGACAATACGTACAAAAAGATGCTAATTATGGAGATGGGAAACCACAAAAATGATTTATGATACCACACAACCTTTTTATAGGGACAGCCATAGAAAAAAATGGCATAGAACAACTTATTGTGAGTTATGGGAGTGAATGGAGTTATTACTTCTTCTGTACTGATATAATGCCTGTGATTCTGTAATTACCGCGGTAATTCCTCAGCCTCGCCACTCGAGCGCAGAGCAAAACCGCACCTGAGCCGTAACAGAAATCCTGGGTCGGAGTAAAATCATTTCATTGTAATACTGGTAATGGGGCGACAATTATGTTGTATAAGTTGTGCACTCTGAAAGAAACAGCAACATTTCCCCACGTTTAGTTCTAAAACATGATTAAAAATAGGTGTGAATTTTTTCGAAGTTATGTTTTAATCACATTTAGAGCAATATTTATAAACTTTTTCGTTAAAAAATATGTTCACTGATTATGTCAGTGAGATAAAAATGTTATGATACCAGTTATGATAAAAATTAAATCTAAATGTTAAATATTACATCGAAATGTTATATGTTAAATCTTAAATCTTAATGTTATATGTTAAATATTAAATCTAAATACATGTTAAATCTAAATGTTAAATATTAAATGTAAATGTTATATGTTAAAGCTAAATGTTATATATAAAGGTTAAGTATTAAATGTAAATGTTATATCCTAAATCAAAATGTTTAATCTTAAATCTAAATGTAATATGTTATACCTAAATGTTATATATTTAAATGTTATATGTTTAATCTAAAACTTAAATCTAAATGTTAAATATTAAATGTAACATTTAGCTTTAATTTTAAACATTTTTATTTAACAGTGACCTTATCTTAAATGTTAAAGTTTGCAAATATTGCTCTAAGTGTGGTTAAAAGATGGGACAGATGCGCCGGGAGAAGAAAAGACGGTATAAACCCTGTATACCGTCTGTTATCATGGGGAACGTGAGATCTCTCCCTAATAAGATGGACGAGCTAACGGCGCTAACCAGGCTGCAGAGAAGTACCGGGAGTGCAGCATTATGTGCTTCACAGAGACGTGGCTGAATGAACTTTCACCGGACTCACACGTCATGCTGGACGGGTTTCAACTGGTGAGAGCAGACAGGAAAGCTGAGGAGAGCGGTAAGAGGAAAGGAGGGGGCTTGGCGATGTTTGTGAACGACAAATGGTGTAACCCGGGACACATCAGGGTGAAGGAGCAGTTCTGCAGCAGGGACATTGAGATGCTAGCGGTTAGCATCCGACCATACTACCTCCCGAGGGAATTCTCGCACATTATCGCGATAACAGTGTACATCCCTCAGTCGGCCGACGCTGCTGCTGCCTGCGAGACTCTTCACACCACAGTGTCTAAGTTTCAGACATCCCATCCCCAGTCCCTTATCCTCATCTCAGGGGACTTCAATCATGCTTCCCTCTCCTCCACTCTCCCAACCTTCACCCAGTATGTTAAATGCCACACCAGAGACAATAGAACCTTGGACCTACTGTATGCAAATACCAAGGATGCATACAGCTCATCACCCCTTCCCCCGCTGGGTCGTTCTGACAACAACCTGGTTCGTCTGTCCCCTGCATACATTCCAATGGTGAATAAACAACCACCCACCAAGAAGTATGTACGGTGCTGGTCTGAGGAGACCAGCATGGCACTGAGGGACTGCTTCAACACCACGGACTGGGATGTGCTGTGTGAACCTCACGGGGACGACATAGACAGCCTGACCACATGCATCACAGACTATATCAACTTCTGTGTGGAAAACACTGTGCCTACCAGGAGGGTACAGTGTTTTCCCAACAGCAAACCATGGGTGACACCAGAACTGAGAGCCCTGCTGAACCAGAAGAGGAGGGTTTTCAAATCTGGTGACAGCGAAGAGCTGAGGAGGGTGCAGAGGGAGCTGAAGAGGGAGATACGAAGGGGCAAGGATAGCTACAGGAGGAAGCTGGAGGAGCGCCTCGAGGGGGGCAACACCAGAGAGGTCTGGAGGGGCCTGAAAACCATTTCTGGCCACTCCAAGGACAGTGGAAGGGGCTCAGAATCTGGAGACCAGAACTGGGCCAACGAGTTAAATTTGTTTTTCAACAGATTTGACTCCACCACTTTACCCTCCCCCACCCACCAAAGCCCTGACCGGTCTGGGCATTCACACCTCCGCACCCCCCTCCCCCCGTGTCACCTCAGACACCAACAGCCCCCCCCTCACACCATGTCACCACCCCTTCACCCCCTACCAGACAGATCCACACACTCCACCCCCGTCCACACTCAGCAGGAGTCACACCACAGCTCCACCCCCCGCCTCTCCATTACTGCTGACCAGGTGAGGAGGGAGCTCAGGAGGACAAAGTCAAGGAAAGCCATTGGCCCTGATGGCATCAACTCCAGACTGCTTAAAGACTGTGCAGACCAGCTCTGTGGAATTATTCTGCATATCTTTAATCTGAGCCTCAGTCTGGAGAAGGTGCCACTCCTCTGGAAAACCTCCTGTGTGGTCCCTGTTCCAAAGACCTCGCACCCCAGGGAGCCCAACCACTTCAGGCCAGTGGCTTTAACCTCTCACCTGATGAAGACCATGGAGAGGATTGTTCTCACCCACCTCCGGCACCTGGTGAGCAGCGAGAGGGACCCCCTGCAGTTCGCGTACAGGCCGGGCATCGGTGTGGACGACGCCGTCATCTACCTGCTGCACCGGTCACTTTCGCACCTGGAGGGCCCCGGGAGCACTGTGAGAGTCATGTTCTTTGACTTCTCCAGTGCTTTCAACACCATCCAGCCTGCCCTGCTCAGGGGAAAGCTGGAGGGAGCCGGGGTCGACCGTCACCTGGCTGCATGGACCATCGACTAGCCTCACCAACAGACCGCAGTATGTGAGGCTCAGCGACTGTGTGTTGAATGTGGTAGTCTGCAGCATGGGGGCTCCCAGGGTACAGTGCTCTCCCCGTTCCTGTTTACTCTGTAGTGGTACAGTTGCTCTCCCCCGTTCCTGTTTATACTCTGTACACATCAGACTTCACCCACAACACTGACAGCTGCCACATCCAGCTTTAAGCCAATATTCTCCCTCAATGGCTGGGGGAACTTTTTCTGAATCTATTTTAAAAAAAGCGTTGGACTCTTATCATCAGGTCATGTTGATCAAAGTCATCCAGGAAATATGGACTTTTTGGGAGTACATATGTAATAACCTGAGGTTAGGTATTGGACTTAGGCAGTAATATTTCATCCCTTCATACCTTCCTGAAATTTCACCGGTATACTGTATATGATGGTGTAAGTGTGCAGGGCTAACACCCGAACCCCTCTTTTAACTTAGTCGCCTGTTCCACCAGTAGAGACCCTAGTCTGAGCTCTGGTGGTGCATGCGGTGCACTACATACAATGAGTTTAATAGAAAGAAGAGTGTCTTTATGATAGTATTAAAAAACATAACTTAAGGATTTCTAAATACTATTGAATATCGTCATACCGTGATAATGCCCAAAATAACATTCAACCTGTCAGCTGTATCAATCTCTCTCTGCAACGAGACTGACAGGTCACCTCCTCATTACTTTATACCTCCTTCCCACAAATCCCCCAGCTCAGTCTGGGAAGGCGACTTCACATCATCACCTCGGCTTTGTTCTTCCTTCTTTCTCCCTCCCTTCATCCCTCTGCCTCCTCCTTGCCACACCCTGTTGTTCCAACTTTAAAGGGTTTGATGTGAAGACTGAACAGGAGTCTAAGCTGAGGTGACAGTTTGGTGTCACTGGCAGGCGTGAAGTCAGTTTGAGAAATGTCTAAGTGTTGGATGTGAAGGTGGTTACCGCTGGACTGAGTATGAACATAATGGATGACTGGCTTTAAACACCATCTGTGAGCTGTCGAGCTGTCTGGCTCAAACATGCCCTGCATGTTGGCCTGTATTAGATTCAAAAGTTGAGACACTCTCCCATCGAGACAGTTTAGATCTGTTATTTGAAGTTCATCCTTTCATTTGGGTCACCTGCACCTCCACACTTCGAGGAAAACTGAAAAATAAGGCAGGCTGAGGATGAGTCACAGTGCTCAGACATGTGATAGCAGGATAAGGTTTTGCATTCTGATCATACATCTTATAAATGTATTTATGGCTTGTGACTAACAATTTCTAATGATTAATAAAACATTTCATCATGCTCATAGATCAGTCATAAGCCATTAAAGGGAAATGTTGCTGGTTTTCCACCAGGAGCCCCTCGTGACAGCGTCACTGGGAACTCTCCACTTGTGCGAGGAGCAGAGATCTACCAGATGATGCGAAAACGTCATTTTGCATCATTGATGGCGGAGTCCTGTGTGGGTGCTAGGCCTCCCAACACCTGGGAGCAGGCAGCCAAGGGGTTGTGCTGTGTGCACCACTGGTGACTTAGTGGCATTTGCTTATGATACTGAACACCGAGTTATTTCACCTCATAATGTTGTGAAGTTTGCTAATATTTGTCAGTACCAAACTTATGTGACGCTGCTGTTGACAGTTATCCGCATGGAAACCATCATGCCATGTGTTTCCTGAGTAGCACAAACAACCACGTTTTCTTTTTTTTCTCTTTTTGTTAACACAATGATGTGATATGAAGTTAAAGACAGTGCTTTCTTTCAAGGCCTTAAATGCCGGTAATTTCCTTTGATGTTTTGCTTCTATGGCTTTTAAAACAATAGAATTAGTGACAAACAGTCTAGGAAGGACAGGGTAGGCAGTGCCCATATCACATCATATAAACCAATAAAATATAATCAAGCAAACTCTTATTTGAAATAATACTGTCTATTATTGTGATTTCTATATTTAATTTGTATATTACTTCGATAGTTAAGACGCTAGGATGAGAAATGTAGCAGTTATGCATAATCAAATACCAAATAATTGTGAGAAAAGCAGTGTCGCAGACATCTCAGAGCTGTATGATTTTGCAAAATTGGCTTTTCAAAGCAAAAAAGAAATTATAGCAAGACATAATATCTATAATATAATATGATATCGAAAAGTTGCCTAGATCTACAGACTGATGAGTCAGTATAGATTTATGTTCGACTTCATAGTAAAGTGACCTGTGATTTGATTGTTGCCAACTAGACAGTTGGTTGCTGTGCTATAATAAAGGCTAGAGATGGCTGCATTCGTATTCTGAACGTCGACTACTGGTGCTCAGCATATAGTTCACACCCTGTTATTTTGTATACCGCTCTTGGACCGTATGTGAATCCTATGTCAGAGAGTCAATTTTCTGCTTCTTGTTTTCAGAAGGTAATTTTTCACTGACTTTTTAACAACAAAAAAGTTGTCCTATCAATGACTTCTGACTGATTTATGATCTTTAGAAAATAATTCATTAATCAATTAATTAATTAGATATTTAAATTGTTAAAGGCTGCATGATAGAGAGTCAACCTGAAAGGGACAATATAAAAAAAGTATTGATCAGCTGTGGTCAGGGAGGAAATGGACAACACTGAGTGGGTGGTTTATTTTTAATGAAAAGCAATTATTGGACTAATGTGTGCCAATTGATATATTGATTCAGCCTCAGCTTCATCTCAGCACAAGGGTTATGTTTGCTGTTGCAGCTCTTTGTTGCAGAAGGGACTGCTAGAAAACAGGAGACTTGTTTGCTTTTTCTTACCACTTCACTTTACTGTATGACAGGTGTGTGTGTTTGTGTGTGAAGTTTATCAGTATAAAGCAGCTTTGGACAGCATTGTCTTGCTGTTAGAATCGTCCACAATTCCTCATAAATCATTGTAGACTGATATACTGACAATTCTGCTTTAATCACATATGATGTTACTTTTAGTGCCCATTTTGGTTGGACAGTGTTTGAATGAAAGACATTTCCTCATATTTTAAGCATGATTACATTTCTTTCAGCACATCTGCAGCAAGTATTCAAATGTAACACAGGCACGAAATTTGGGACTACTTCAGTTGTATTGTAATTGACATTACTATTACATGACATTACTATTATGCAGCTCAAGGGGGCCTGCCCACGGGCTATAACAAAGTAAGATTACATTGTGCTATAAATATAGCAGCCATTCAATGCCGTATATGGCATGCCACATATCACCAGAAAGCTAAGATTATTGTGATATGATTATTTTGACCATTTCAAGATACAACCACCACAGCAGGGTTTAAACTACTTATATCAGAAAAACAAACAATCGAAACTTGCAAGAAAAAGTGTAACTCACATATAATGGTTTAGGATTATCCACACATCAATGATATTCCAACAAAAACTGTTGCGATACACTCCCAGAGGTCAAGAAGATCAAATCCTGTAAAATATTTAGTCCAGGCACATTATAACACCAATAAATATCCAGGGAAGTCCTTTGCATCATTTCAGACGCTCTGGTAAATGTATAATAATTTTTCTCTATTTTCTGTGTTAATCCTCTTATGGATGCAAGCAATGCTGGTCCAAGGGGATCAAAATGGTGACAGGGATCTCCTCTTGTGATTGACATTTCGTTTGAGTCAATGTGAGCTTCTGTATACAGTTTAGAGACTGCTAAAGCCAATGAGGGCCTGCAATGAAAGTAGGGGCCTGCCTCTCTTTGGGGGTGCAGAGAGCCCACCAGTTGCAACCAATTGTGCTGATGATTGACGTTTTATTTAGCCAATGAAATTCTGAAGACGGGGATATGCTAGTTCATGGGGTTGGTCTCAGCAGAAGAGAGGGAATCCCCTGAATAGGGTGACAGTCAGCTTGTGCGGTCTGGTGTGTTTCATGCGTCATTGTCAGAGCACATCTGTTTTGAGTGTGTTTTGGTAGCTTGGATAAGACCACATGGCCTAAAATTTATTTGGACCGTTTTTCTCCCATTTACCTTCACCGACTCTCTAATTTGATTTCCGCATCCAAGCCATCAACATGCCTGTTAGACCCCATCCTAACTAGGCTACTTAAGGAAGTTTTACCGCTAGGGGACAATTCTTAGATTGATATAATCAATGTGTCTTTATTAAAGGGCTATGCACCACAGTCCTTTAAAGTAGCTGTCATTAAACCCCTTCTAAAGAAGCCCACTCTCAATCCAGAGGTTTTAGCTAACTACACGTAGACCAATATCTAATCTCCCCTTTGTTTCTAAACTCCTTGAGAAAATGGGCACATCAACTTTGTGACTTTCTCCAAGATAATAGTTTATTAAAGGACTTTCAGTCAGGTTTCAGAGTTCATCATAATACAGAGACAGCACAAGTAAAAATTACTAACAACTTATTGATTGCCTCTGATAAAGGTCTGGTCTCTGTCTTAATCCTATTAGATCTCAGCACCGCATTTGACACTATTGACCATCAAATCTTACTGCACAGACTGGAACACTTAATTGGCCTTAAAGGAACAGCACTAAGTTGGTTTAAATTAGACTCATCAGATCCTTCCCAGTTTGTTCACATCAATTATCAATCCTCCGTGAATACTAAGGTCTGCTTCGGAGTGCCACAAGGTTCTGTGCTTGGACCAATCCTTTTTACTTTATATATGCTTCCCCTAAGCAACATAATTACAAATCACTCTTTTAAATTTCCATTGTTATGCTGATGATATGCAGCTGTATCTATCTATGAAACCAGATAAAACTAATCAGTTATCTAGACTTCAAACATGTCTTGAGGACATAAAAGCCTGCATGAGCTATAATTTCTTGATGCTGAATTCAGACAATACCGAAGTTATTGTTCTTGGCCCCAAACACCTCAGAAACTCCTTTTCTAAGGATGTAATTTGTAATTTTAATGTAATTTCTCTAGATGGCAAGCACAACTGTAAGGAATCTCAGTTTTATTCGATCAAGATCTGTCTTTTGCCTCCCATGAACAAACTTAGGACTGCTTTCTTTCACTTGTGTAACACCGCAAAACTTATATACATACTACATATCCTGTCCCCAACAGATACCGAAAAATCATGTTTTTAAAGTGGGATTTGTATAAAGTATAGTGTAAGCATAGGTTCAAACAGCTAGTTGGTGCTCTTCACGTAGCATTGTAGTTCCTAAAAGTTATGAGGAAGCCCAGGAGAGAGCAGCTGGGACAGATGGGGTTTTGGTAAATCGTTATTCACTGGGGGTTACCAGCTGTCACAGATGTTACAAGGATGTGCAGTGAGACAGGGACACACTTGTCTCCGCAACCGCACACCAACCACAGCCTCAAAAAATATTATTAATTGAACAAACAAATCACAATCTGTTGCCGCTTGTTAGTGTTAACAAATAAAAGGCACATGTAGAACTGTTGTATAAAAGCAATATCACACTCGAGGTCATGTGTTGTGCTGTATATCACCATGGCTGTGATTCAGTCCTCGAAGATAATCACAGCCATGATGATATACAAGCACAACATCACTCCCTCTCGTGTGATATTGCTTTATTTGAGCATGTTCTAAAAGACTTCGGGACCAATCAGATTGCTTCGGATCTACTTGTTGTATAATTTACATTTGAACATCTTGTTCTCCCATATTGATGAGGGTTGGGGGGTTTTCTGAAAGTGGTACCAGTTCCTAAAAGATGCCTGAATGATATTTAAAAAAAAACATGATAAGTGCTAACAAAGGTGTCGCCAGTAGGTGGCAGTATGTCATCAGGAGGCCACATATAAAGTAAATGTTGTAACAGTGTGGAAGTTACGTGAGAGTTATCCAGCGGGAGCTGAGGAATAAACAGCTAGCTGAAGCTAGCATAAAGTTCTAAATTATGTTTATTAATGTATAAACAAGAACTTTACATGGTACCAGGAGTCGGGTGAAGAAAGAGGAGCAACACAACAAGATGGATGCAGTAAAACTGCCAGGTCCGTTGAAACTGACTGGAAACGTGGATGCAAATTGGAGGACTTTCAAACAGCATTTCCAGCTGTATATTGCGGCAGTCGGAGTGGATCAACGAGCAGAGGGAAGAAAAATAGCCATGCTGCTCACGGTCGCCGGCCCTGAAGCAATAGAAGTCTTCAACACGTTTGTGTTTGCTCAACCTGACGACAAAGACAAGTTTGACGAGGTCGTGAAGAAATGTGATGAGCACTGCCTGTCAAAGAAAAATGAAACGTACGAGAGGTACATCTTTCGCTCACGCTTACAGCACCAGGGTGAGTCATTTGATAATTTTCTCACCGACCTTAAGATTAAAGCACAGTCCTGTAATTTTGGCGATCTCAGAGACTCTATGATTAGAGATCAGATTGTTTTTGGGACTAATGAGAAAAAGCTCCAGGAGAAACTATTGAGGGAGACAGACCTCACGTTGGACAGCGCTATAAAAATATGCCACGCCAGTGAGCTTGCAGGTACTGACTTTCAGAGAGCCTGCGCAAGGAGCAGCATACCAAGAAAACGAACCAGTGAACGCCGTGACAGTGAAAGGAAAACACACAGAGCAAAAGCAAAAGCAATGACAATCGGAACAAAACCAGTGATAGAGAGATGTTCAACTGCAAAAGATGTGGTGAGAAACACGGACCTAGACAATGTCCTGCCTATGGAAAAATGTGTGCAAAATGCAAGGGACAAAATCATTTTGCCAGAATGTCTCTCAAAGAAGGGACAGGGCGGGCACACAGTGCAGGAAGACACAGATGACAGTGATGATTTGAGTGAAACATTTTTCATAAAGATGGTGTCACATGATGAAGATGTTAACACACCGTCATCAAGAGCAGATGATACAGTCCAGACTGTTAATTCAGTAACTGAAGATAAATGGACTGCTCCACTGTTAATGGGACTATTGTAACATTTAAGATTGACACAGGGGCCAAAGCTAATTTGATCAGTGAGGAAGATTTCAGGGCACTGACAGAGAAGCCTAGAAAATTCACAGAAAAAGTCACACCCCTGAAGGCTTATAATAATCAGCCAATACAAACAAAAGGTGGATGCAGACTGAAGGTGACAGCTAAAGGCAAACAGCATAACCTGTTGTTCACCATTGTGCCTAATGGACATGAGTCACTCTTAGGAGACAAGGCATCTAAGGACCTAGGTCTAGTAAAGAGGATTTATCAGATAAACACAGACAACATGAAAATAGTCAAACAAGACAAAAGACTGGAACACCAACAGTGCCAGGGAGCCACAGACATTGTGGAAAAGTTTCATTCTGTTTTCAAAGGACATGGGACATTACCTTACACTTACAAAATTCAGCTCAAGGACGATGCCAAGCCTGTAGTGCATGCCCCAAGGAGAGTGCCAGCACCACTGAGAGCTGGCTTGAAAAAAGAGCTGCAAAGGATGACTCAAATGGGTGTCATTGAGAGAGTGGAAGAACCCACAGACTGGGTGAACTCCATCACATGTGTCAAGAAGAAGACTACAGGTGCCATAAGAGTCTGCCTTGATCCCAAAGATCTAAATGAAAACATTAAAAGAGAGCATTATCAGATCCCAAAACGAGAAGAGATAATGAGTGAAATGGCAGGCAAGTTTTTTAGCAAATTAGATGCTTCACATGGGTTCTGGCAGCTGAGGCTGGACCCAGAAAGCAGCAAATACACCACCTTTAACACGCCATTTGGACATTACTGTTTCCTGAGGCTCCCATTTGGCATCAAATCAGCACCAGAGATCTTCCACAGAGCAATGGAGTCCGTAATTGAGGGTCTGGAAGGCACCAGAGTGTATACAGATGACTTGGTTGTTTGGGGAACAACACAACAGCAGCATGATGAAAGACTGGAGAAACTCTTACAGAGAATAAAAAAAAGTGGACTAAAACTAAACAGGGACAAGTGTCTCTTCAGTGTCACAGAGATGACCTTCTTGGGAGACAAGGTCACAAGTGAAGGGGTGGAACCTGACCAGTCAAAAGTGCAAGCCATATTGGACATGCCTGCCCCCACTGACAAAAAGGGTGTCTTGCGAGCCATGGGAATGATCAACTTCCTGGGCAAGTTCATCCCTAATCTTACTGCCAAGACAGCATGCCTCAGAGAGTTGCTACAGCACAACACAGTGTTTGAGTGGACAGCACGACATGAGAAAGAGTGGAAAAAATTAAAGGAAACTGTAACCACTGAGCCAGTCCTCACATTCTTTGATCCATCAAAACCAACAAAAATCTCCACTGATGCCTCGAAAGATGGCTTGGGAGCCGTACTGCTCCAGATGCATGAAGATAACTGGCAGCCTGTGGCATATGCGTCTCGATCAATGACAGAGACTGAGCAACGCTATGCTCAAATTCAAAAAGAGACTTTGGGCTTAGTGTTTGGGTGTGGAAAGTTTCACAGTTATGTGTACGGACTGCCAACCTTTACAGCAGAGACTGACCACAAACCGCTTATCTCAATCAGAAAAAAGAACCTCAATGACATGTCACCCAGAATCCAGCGCATGATGATGGCGTTGCAGTGTTATGACTTTGACCTCATTTACACACCAGGAAAACACATTGTACTGGCAGACACTTTGTCACGAGCACCAGCACCAAGCAGTGACGTGCTGGTCAGCCCTGTGTCTGATGATGCTGAAACACATGTAAACATGGTGACTGCTTCTCTCCCAACATCAGATGTCATGCTGCAGCACATTGTGCAGGAGACAGCAAAAGATTTGCTGCTGCAAAAGGTGACCCACCATATCCAAAATGGATGGTCAAGAGGAGACTGCCCAGGGTTCTACCCTGTGAGCGCAGATTTGTGTACAGCTAATGGACTGCTGCTGAGACAAAACAGAATTGTCATCCCACAATCCATGCGCCAAGACATGCTTCAGCGCATCCATGAGGGACATCTGGGAGTGGAGAAATGTAAAAGGAGAGCAAGAGAAATGGTTTATTGGCCAGGCATCAACAAAGACATAGAGGAAATGATGCAGAAATGTGAAACATGTCTCAAGCTTCACTACAAACAAACAAAGGAGCCAATGCTTGTTGCAGAGCTACCCACTGCACCATGGCAAAAAGTAGGCACTGACTTATTTCATCTGCATGGCAAGGACTATCTTCTGGTGATTGACTATTATTCTAACTATCCAGAAGTTGCACAGCTTTCCAGTACATCAGCACAGTCTGTCATCACACACATGAAAGGGTTTTTCTCCAGACATGGAATTCCACAGTGTGTAGTCAGTGACAACGGTCCACAGCATGACTGTAGTGAATTTCATGAGTTTGCAAAGCAATATGGATTTAAACATGTCACCTCCAGTCCCTTGTATCCACAGGCAAATGGACAGGCGGAAAAGGGGGTCCAGATTGTAAAGAGACTGTTAAAAAAGGCAAGAGAGGGTAAAGCTGACCCTTACTTGGCTTTACTGAGCTACCGGGCTACACCTCTGGAGTGTGGAGCATCCCCTGCTGAGCTGCTCATGTGTCGTAAGCTGCGCACCACACTTCCATGCATTCAAACAAACAATGACAACAAATCCAACGACGAGCTGACTGACAAAAGGATGAGACTTAAGCACAGACAAAAGATGAACTATGACAAAACGGCAAGGGTTCTGGAACCTCTGCAGGAAAAGGATGCTGTGAGGATTGAAGGCCCTGAGATGTGGGACAGAAAAGCAACAGTCCTCAGTGAAGTAGGACCCAGGTCCTTTGTTGTTAGAACGGAGAATGGACAAATGTTAAGAAGAAACAGGAGGAGTCTGTTAAAGACTCAGGACATTGAGAGTCAGACAGAGGAGACAGGGTCTGAACAAGAAGGTGTTACACCAGCTATGCACCACAATGAGCCTCCTTCACCTCCCCCAGTGACTGTCACACTCAGAAGGTCTACCAGACGGAAGAAGTCTCCTGAGAGGCTCATAGAACAAGGATGAATTGTTCAACTGATAAACTGTGGAAGAAAGATGTTGATATTGTAGCACTGTTTTTTTTTTAAAAAAAGAGTTAATACTTGTGCTGAATTTGATATGTTGTGAGTTATTGATGTGTTATTGACTGCTGCAGCTGTGTAAAGTGTGAAGAGCTATTCAGTATTGCAGTGTTCAAGGCTCATTTGGTCTGACCAGGGAGATTTATGTAATTTTGAAATACATAGAAAAGCTAGAAGCAAGAATATATTTTATTTTGCACTGTGTTCATATGTTTGGCCACAGAGAAAAGCTTAGTGCTGAGAAGTGTAGTTTGTTGTGCTATTTATGACATGTGAATGTTCAGACTGTTGAGATTTACAGAATAACAGTACAGTACTTAAAGAGTTGTGATTGATGTTATTCTCACCTGTTTGGAAGGGGGATGTAATGATAAGTGCTAACAAAGGTGTCGCCAGTAGGTGGCAGTATGTCATCAGGAGGCCACATATAAAGTAAATGTCGTAACAGGAAGTGTGGAAGTTACGTGAGAGTTATCCAGCGGGAGCTGAGGAATAAACAGCTAGCTGAAGCTAGCATAAAGTTCTAAATTATGTTTATTAATGTATAAACAAGAACTTTACAAGTGATATTAAAGAACAGCTTTTTTATTGCAAAGGTAAATTTGAACTTGAAATTTGACTTAAGTATACTTAAATCTGTAAATATTAATACATAAAAAACACTGTTAACAAATTCACCTCATAAGTAAAACCTCAACTTCAACTCAACTACAGTAATTTAACATTCATAATATTAACAGTACTGATAACAGCAAAATACATTTTGAGTTTAGATCAGTAACCTTCTTCCTTACTCAGAAGGGACTCGACAGCCAGATATTTCTCTATTATCTCTTGTGAGCAGCTGAGACTGTCACTACAATGACAATTGCTGGTCCACCTTAAAAGTCCACCTTAAGAAAGCCTGGTCAGGTTCCATGACAGGCTAACTTAGCTTGCCAACTTTGGGGCTATCCTTCACATTGATCAGCAGGTGGAAGGCAAGACACGGGAGCTTTGCCTGGGTCTT
Source organism: Plectropomus leopardus (assembly GCF_008729295.1). NCBI lineage: Eukaryota > Metazoa > Chordata > Actinopteri > Perciformes > Serranidae > Plectropomus > Plectropomus leopardus. The sequence continues at coordinate 261,858 of NC_056485.1, read as the reverse complement.
TAGGAGTTGTAGCATTTACTCACAGACATGTAGCCCAAACTGTTAACACACTGCAAAAGCTTCAAAGTCTTCTGCAGCCTCACTGCACACAAACATGATGATAGATGCTGTATTTAAAGAAAGTGTTACTTAGAAAAACAGTTTTTCATCATTGACTTCTTGAAGTCACATATAAAGGCCCCCACTAAGTGACAGCAGCAAGAACAGAAAAACAATACAGGACACACACTAATCTAGCCTTTTACCAACCCTCACCAATCAGCACCTTACCATGTGCCTCCTTCCCCAAATCCTAACCATACATGCCAGCATGTGCGTTTGTTGACATTCTGGCATGTGCTGTTGTTGCTGAAACATAACCATGTGAAGAATCATTCTTCCATGTGCACTTGTTGACACAACATAAAAAGCAACAAACTTATTAATTCTCTAAATTAATAAGAGAAACAAATTAATAAAGTGAAATATAAGTATCACTGTGTGTCTGCATGATCAGGAAAACTGGTCATGTCAAGACTCCAATTCTGGGGGCAAAGTGGCATATGTGCATCGTGTATTTTTGAAATGCAGATCAGGATTGGAGAAAATAAGCTGGGAAATCTTTTCCAACATATGTTCAGTCTCATGGAACATGTCTTACATTTTCTGAGCCATATATGTCACACTCATGAGGCCCACACATTCAAATGCCATTTCAAAATAAAATATAGCCTATCTGACACTATGCAAAGTAGTGAAGCAGGTCTGACAACAAATTGACAGCTCGGAGACAGACTGAAGGCTGTGGTGTTTTGCTCTCTGTGTACTGTACTCATCTAATGTTTTAATATTTCCTGTGAAACCAGCTTGAGACAGATGAGAGTAAAAGGTGATATATGTGTTCAGTAGGCTGTTTCAAGGGAAAACAAGCACACACACATTTGTAGCTAATCAGTCTCACTAACATTCCTCCATCATTGACACTTTTGTCTATGTTGTGTATGTTTGTATGCACGTGTGTTTAAACTCTGTCATTTTGTGAACATATTATTCCAAGAGCATCACCAAAAAAAAGACTAAAAAAAGATTGCCCACTCAAAGAAGGTTTGTATATTCTCCCCGTGTCAGCGTGGGTTCTCTCTGGGGCCTCCGGCTTCCTCCCACATTCCAAAGACATGCAGGTCAGGTTGATCGGTGACTCTAAATTGCCCTTAGGTGTGACTGTGAGCGTGTAAGGTTATGTGTGTATATATGTGTCGGCCCTGCAATAGTTTGACGACCTGTCCAGGGTGTTATACTGGTTTTATCCTGAATGACCATACCTTTGCATAATAATTGATACTTCATCACTTAATTTGTCTAACTTTGATTGCACAAGCGCCATATTAGCTTTTTATATCCTTGACGAGGCAGATTGTAGCTATTTTCCTAAATCACAGTTACAGTAGGAAAGGATCTCTCCAAGGCTGGTGTGGGTAGGGGAAACAAAAGCAAAAGTACACAAACATCCAATCCAAACTTGTAACAGGTGCTGAACCAAACATGAATAAATAGTAAAAAGGCAAAACATGGCTTGCACACTGCAGAGCTCCAGTTATCACTTATTTAATGCACCTGTTTCATTGTGCAAACGGGCATGTGAATGCTGTATTAGGACACATTTTACCACCACACTGGTGGGGCCACTGCAGCCCCCAATTGTGGAGCATTCAGAGAAGAGGAGTCAATTGGCCTTTTAAATAAGCGAGGACATTGTCATGCTGCATATCATTCGATTCTGGTGGATCTTGACAAGCTATCTGGCTTAGCCACTTCTACCTAGACCACACAGTATTCATAAGTCCAAAGTTTGTGAAAGTTTGTACAGTTTTTGTACACTCCCTAGACATTGCACATGATCACATAACAATACTCGGAATTTATTTATTTCACTATCTACACAAATGACCCCTCAAAAGAATCCTTAGAAGCTAATGAGCATTCCAGCAGTGTATCACAGAGCACAGTACAAAGATTCAAAGATCATCAAGGAAACAAAAACATCAGACTGTGCCTTCCCTGACTTTTTTGTGTGTCAAAACTTGTGTCTGGTCACATAAAATTATTAGAAATGAATAATCCACACTTCTCTGCCTCTTAACAGTCCATGCTAGTCAGAAATCATGGCGTCAATAGGTTTAAATGGGTTAAATGGCTGGGGGGGCTGTGACATCATGGAAATTTACTAAGAAAGGGTTATGTCTTTTCCATGGCCTTTCATTGCTCCATGTCTCTATCTGCCACCCAAAAATATGTGTCTGCATATTGTAGCCTCCTGACCCCATTAAAGGCCAATCCAGTGCATTTATTATGTTTTTCTATGAGTGGAAATATGAAAAGCAGTGTTAGTGACTGATTTTTCTCAATAAATCCAAAAACTGTTGTTTTTAGATGGGTTTAATAACATCTGGAAGCCAAATCGGGTGCACAATTGTACTTAAAAAATGCTGATTTCAAGATCTTACCTAAAAATTTCTTTACTTAAAGAAACACCCTAACCTTGGCCTTTGATGTCCAGATGCTGATCAGTTCATTCTTGAGGCTAAGTAGGCATTTGTGCCCAATGTGAGGAAACTCTCTAAAAGCCAAATTTAGATATTGTGTTCAAAAGAATAAGACACATGCAAGCTCACAGTGACCTTGACCTTTAAACACCAAATTCTAATTAGCTCATTGTTGAGACCAAGTGAATGTTCAAATTTGAAGAATTTCCCTCAAGGTGATCTTGAAATATTGCTTATACAAGAATTAGATGAATGCAAGGTCAGTGTGACCTTGACCTTTTACAACCAAAATCCAGTCAATTTGTCCTTGAGTTTTTTTTAATAATTTTTTGCCAAGTTTTAAAGAAATTTCCTCAAGGTGTTCTTGAAATATATTCACAAGAATGGGTTTGGACATATATGTAGGAATAGATGGAAGGACAGACAAGCTGTGATCATAATTCCTCCAGCTTATGGAGGCATAAAATTCAACACAATGTAGACAAGTTAGTGCTGGTTTCTCAGCAAAAGTATTTTAATATCAGTTCAACTTAAAAGAATAAGGACTATAAAAGAATGGTCTGTAAATGTAACATACGTAACCAGATTTAATCTAGCTCTGACACTGTTTTTTTCTGAAATCTTCTATGCCTTCTCTATATCTATGCTGGGAAGCCATTGTTTATTCCTTGCTTGCCTTGGGTGTCTTAACAAGTACAGCCAGGCAAATTTATCAATTTATATTCAGTGCCACTTGCAGTCAGAAGAAGAGTACAGAAGAAAAAGATCAATTTTCTAGTTTTAGATCTAGGCTTTCATCACATCTCTATGTCTCTCTGTCTTTTCTTTAATTCTCTTTCACCCTGGGTTTCTGCTCTCCTCTCTCCTGCCATGGAATTGGGGAGAGATAAGTGAAAAATTTAAAGAAGGAAGCTGGAAGGTGGTAAAAGGGTACAGTGTGTGTGCTTGCGTGTGTGTGAGAGAGTGAGGAAGAATCAGAAGAAAACAATAGTGAGACTGTGTTTGAAAAAAATATGCTGAAACAATACCACTGTTAGGTATATTGCCCATTACTGTCTTTTTGTTAATGTAATCATTTGCAAATTCTTCATAGGGTTTGTACCACCTTTGTCGCTCTCTCCGACTAATATATTCTGAAAGAATTGAACCCACAGGAAGCTTAGGTAAACACAAGTTGATAAAAACACAAACAGCGCTGTGTGAGCAAAACACTGCTACAGAGAAAATGTTAGTTTAGTTGTTATGTTTAGTTGTTGATGTTAGTTTAATGAGCAGCAAAAGTGCTGCTGTAAGCAAAAATAAATATCTCATGGATCATTTAAATATTCATTGTGAAATTCCAACATGTCAAGTTGTCACCGATTGCCACTTTGCAGTGGACTGAATTTACATACTATGCTCTAAGTATGATTCTGTGTCTGCTGTTTGATGTTCCAGGATGCCATTGCCATGATGTCAACACAAGCACTTGGTGGGATGATGCTACACATGGTTATGTTTAGGTAAGAAAAGCACATGGCAACTAAGGCAGGGATGTCAACAAATGCACATGCTGGCACGAATACTTAGGATTAGGGGAAGGAGACACATAGTAAGATGTAGAAAAAATATATCATTCACATGGGAAAAGCCCCAGAGTACCACGTGAAAGTCTGGGGCTTGTTGGACCCATTCGCCATGCTGCCTCCAACCCTACTGCGCCCTCACACTCCTTATATTACACTTTTACTATACTACTATACTACCAATATCACGCAGTTCTGCCACGTTTTGAAGTGTCACTACCCAGAGCTCATGACCATAGGTGAGGGTGGGAACGTGACAGTCTGACACAACTCCCACATCACTGCTGAAGCCGTGCAAAATCGCCTGATCATCTCACGCTCTATTCTACTACTCATGAACAAGTCCCACTGGGAAAAAGTCATGAGGCAGTCAATGAGGGTTTGTAGGATTGGGCAATGGATAGGCATGTAGTGCATTCAACTATAACAGGCCTAAGTTCACATCCTATCCCAAACCTAGAACTCTTTTAATAAAAGTATGAAATGCTCAAGTAAGATGTTGGTGAGCCCTAGCTGAACCTGGTGTCCCTGTATACTAGACAGTTAAAGCGGATAACCAGATAAGCGGACAAGTTCAAATCGAGTTAAGCTGCTTCAGAAGAAAAAAAAGAAAAAAAAAAAGAATTACACTTACACTTATGTCAGTCTCGCTCTGAAACACAAATCCTAATCCGTAAATTACTAATGCAGATAACAGATAATATACCTGCCTGGGGATGAGGGATTAAAATCAGCTGGAGCTCTGTGTCTGCACATTACCTCAACACTTAATTAGGGCCCAAACACCTAACAGTGCAGGGACCCTCTTGTCCAGGCCTGAAGTGCCCCCTACTGGCAACATGAAATGTCATAGAAATTACACGCTTTCTTCTTTGATGGACTGCTCCTACAGATTTTATCTGATTAACTTCATATCTGGTGACAAAAGCTTTAAGACCTTAATGATGCCTCCCTCTGAAATATAGGTTTTCCATGAACACTGTCACCATGAGGCCCAGTGGTTGCTGCCAAACACAAAGTTGTTGTAACTTCACTTTGCACAGCTCGATTGGCCCCAGATTTCACAGTTGTGGTCAGGGTACAGCCCTTAACACATCAACATGTCCTTCAACTATGATACTACCTGCGCTACCTGCTGGCAACAGGAAGTAAGGCTCGTAAAACAACTATCCTTTGATTTACATGAAATTTACATGTTTTGGGCTACAAATGATGTAGATCAAGATTACATAGATTTTGTGTGTCTAAAGCAAGTAATTCACCATGTGAAATATCTCACTAAAGGGTCCAAATTCTCTGCCTACTTTTTCCGACTTTCACTGAAATGGATGATTGCGTCACTCAGAATCCCGCCTGTAGCCTCCACTTGCGTGGTGGTGCAAGGGCCCGTTCATGGCTGCTTGCAGCTTTAATTATTATTATTAGGACCTGAGCACCAAGTGCCAGGACCCTCTTGAAACTGAAGGAATTATTATTATTAAAATTTTTCAAATAAATTGTCTTTTTGAGGGCTTTATCATATTCCAAAAACTCATGAAACTTTGCAGACTTATCAGGTCTGGTGAAAATTTAAATATTTTAATGGCCTCGTGCCTGGGTGGGAGGAAATGTATTGGTGGCGCCCCCTACAGATTTTCAATGAAGCAGCCCCCGCAGCACGTTTTACCTAGAGCTTTGAACCTTTGGAGGCCTGTTTAACACCCCAAGACCTACAAAAACGTCTCTTGGGGCCATACCTTAAAATCAACAGGAAGTTGGCCATTTTGATTTAAAGTTTTAATTCTGGTCTATTTTTGGCCATTTTCAGGGGTCGTAATTTTTAGAACTTGTCGTAATGCTGTTGACAAAGTTATGCATTATTCGCCATAAAAATGGAAGCACTTTTTGAGAGGCAAGGCATGCACCAAAACTCACCAAACTTAGCACACACATCAGAAGTCCTAAAATGTGATATTTGATATGATTTTTTTTGCACTGATGTGCCAAAATGGCTCTGTCGTGCCCCCTACAGATTTCAACGAAGCAGCCTCTGCAGTACATTTCATCTAAAGCTACAAAACTTGGGAGGCATGTGTAACAGCCCAAGACCTACAAAAAAGCCCATTGGACTCATACCCTAAACCCAACAGGAAGTCAGCCATTCCTCCAGATTTCATCCAATTGACTTCAAAATTTAAACATCCTCTCAGAAGGCCTGGGACATCAAAAGTTACTACATTTCCGTAGATTTTGTGTGTCCAGAGGAAGTAATTGACCATGTGAAATATCTCACCCAAGGGTTCAAACTCTCTGCGTACTTTTTCTGACTTTCACTGAAATGGATGATTGCGTCACTCAGAATCCCGCCTGTAGCCTTGACTTGAATGCCCATACTTTTACTCATATTAAACATGTGCTGATTGAAGCTTAAACAGGTGTCTCCATCCTTCAGAAGTCATCACAGAAAACTCATTCTATCAATAGTCTATCTGAAATTGCAGAAAATGTTCTACATCATAGGGATTTCACGTGAGCATAATGTTGCCACATCTGAATATTTGGCCTTTCCCTTTGGAGCTTTGAACTTCCACTCACTCGGACCGGCTACCAGATCACCAAGATGAAGCCAGCTGACCTGAAGCCTCTGCACGCCATCCTGTTCGACAGACCCGGAAAGATGGCCACCTTAAAGAAGAACCTGCGTCTGTTTAACGGCTTCCCTTTTGATGCCGACAGCGAACAGTACTCCAAAAAACGAGAAAAACTCCTAAAGAACTCAAATTTCACCAACACCAAACTGAAAGTCGTCTGTATGTCTGTACTATCATTCGGTCCAATGCTCTTCATCCCATTATTTTTCTTTTTAAAAACCTTTGTACTCATTAGTGAATGTACACACCCCTTTTTTTTGGAATTGCTGTTTTCTGGCTCTGTCTTTTCAATCTCAGCTGGTGACTCAAGCCATTTTTTTTCAGCAGTCCAAGGAATTGTTACTCTCTGGTATATGTGCACTGAAGTGGTTGGATATAATTGATTAATATTAATGGAAGCTGTATATGAGTAGTTCGTCCAAAAATACTTTTTACGGTGGCAAAACTTCATTAATAAATCCAAGGGTGATTAAATCATAATGCACATTGCTCTTTAAACATGGTCTCCATCTGTTTTGAATTTTCAACAGAGCTTACAAATAGGGGAAATGCTCCAAGGTGGCAGTTCTGTATCAGCTGCTGTCGGATAAAAACTTTTTTTAAAATCCAGCACTCACATGATTGCATATAAAGGATGAGGGTCTTGAACTTTGTTCAGACTGCCAGCCCAAATCCAATTTTTGTCATATTCAGATTGAATCCAGATTTATTTAAGAAGTCTGAATAACCACATGACATCCACAGATGCGTCTTCAGTCCGGACACTCTGGTCATTCAAATCAAATATCAGTGTCCTTCACCTCACTCGCAGCATGACACACAACGACCGACTTGATGACAATACGGTGGCGGTGGAGTCCGCCGTGAGTGCAGCCTGAAACAGTGCAATTTGCGACACTCGCCTCAGTCGTTGTGTCTGTCTGGTGCAGCGGAGGAGTTCAGCACCGCGACTTGACAATGCAGTGTTGGAGTATGTAAGTATGTAACCTAAATGTCTGTAACTGAACAATGATTCCAGCTAAAGTGTGATTATAATGCTGGGATAGGGTAAGATAGAGAACAAGTTTAATGTGACATGAGCCCTTTAGGCTCTGTCCAAGCAAGGCTAGAATTGTTATGTAACTGCAAGAATGCTGCAGTAAGAATGCTGAAACTGCTGTTAGAAGAACTGAAATGCAACTGTATTAGTCATTTAGGGGTGCCATGTGAAGGTCGCCCGTATGCAGAGACAAAAAAGGAAGTATGTCATGTATATGTGAGACAAGAAAGGTGTGGGTGTCTGGTTTCTGTGAGTGTGTTTGACAGGACTTGCAGGAATGAAAAACAACTCCTAATAAGGCACTGTGTTACGGGGGGTACAGCAGAATGATTGGTGTTGACCAATCTAGAGAAGATCCTTGAGAAGAGCCAGATAGATAGATAGATAGATAGATAGATATACTTTATTGATCTCAAAACTGAGATATTGGGGTGTAGCAGCGCCATGCAGTAACAACAAGAGAATAAAGAGCACACATTATTAATAGAATATAAAGGAATACGCTTAAGAAAACTAAAAAACTAAGAGACTGTACATATATACATATATACATGTGTAACGTGCGGAACAGTATCTGAATAAATAAAAATAACGTCAGCAGTGTAGAGTGACATGGAGCTAAGACCAGAGTTTAAAGAACAGACAGAGGTGAGTTATTGTACAGGTGGATGGCTTGTGGCAGGAAAGATTTCCTGTATCTGTCCTTTCGACAGCGAAGCTGAATCAGTCTGTTGGAGAAGGTGCTCCGCTGTCGGTCCAGTGTGCGGTGGAGGGGGTGCTCAGCATTGTTCATAATGGCGAGCAGTTTTTTAAGTGTCCTCCTCTCCACCACAGTCTCCATGGTCTCCAGCCTGAAACCCACCACAGAGCCAGCTTTCTTAATGATTTTATGAAGTCTGTTGGTGTCACTGGCTCTGATGCTGCTACCCCAACAAACAGCAGCGAAGAAGATGGCACTGGAGACAACAGACTGGTAGAAGATCTCCAACATCTTGCTGCACACGTTGAAGGATCGTAGCTTCCTCAGGAAGTAGAGTCTGCTCATCCCCTTCTTGTACACAGCGTCAGTGTTAGATTTCCAGTCCAGTCTGTTGTTGATCACCACACCCAGATATTTGTAGGCCTCCACCTCCTCCACAGTCTCCCCCCGGATCTGTAAAGGTTGTGACGACGTCCTCTTCTTCCTGAAGTCGATCACCATCTCTCTGGTCTTGTTAACATTCAGCCTCAGGTGGTTATGTTCAGACCACTCCACAAAGTTGTCCACCAGAGACCTGTACTCCCCCTCCTCTCCCTCTCTTATACACCCAACAACCACCGAGTCATCAGAAAATTTCTGCAAGTGGCATGACTCGGAGTCGTACTGGAAATCAGTGGTGTATAACGTGAAGAGGAAAGGCGAGAGCACAGTCCCCTGCGGAGCTCCTGTATCACTGACCACCACATCAGACACGACACTGCCCAGACGGACAAACTGTGGCCTGCCTGTCAAGTAGTCAGTAATCCAGGAGATCACAGAGCCACTAACACCCATCCCCCGCAGCTTCTCACCCAGCAGCACTGGCTGGATGGTGTATCTGATGTAATCTGTGATGCAGACAGCCATGTTATCAATGTCCTCCCCATGTGGCTCACATTTCCCAGTCTGTCATCTCAAAGCAAACCTGAAGTGCTTCAGCAGCCTCCGGTGTCCACCTCCTCACCGTTCTAGTGTGAACAGGCTGCCTTCTCACCACAGGGATGTACTTTGGAGATAACAGAACCAAGTTGTGATCTGATCTGCCAAGGGGGGGAAGGGCTGTGACACTGTATGCTTCTCTGGCATTAGCATACAGGAGATCCAGTGTTTTGTCGCCTCTGGTGGGGCAGTCAACATACTGGTGGAAGTTAGGTAGAGTTTTGTCCAGTGATGCATGGTTAAAATCTCCTGTAATGATCATAAATGCATCAGGATGTTGTTCTTGCAGCTTTGCAGCGGCGGAGCAGATGACATCACAGGCCCCAGCTGCATCAGCTGACGGTGGAATGTAAACAGCGATCACAATGGTGGACGCAAACTCTCTTGGCAAATAATAAGGGCGCATTCCCACAGCAAGCAGTTCAATGTCCGGGCTGCAGAGACGTTCCTTCACATGTACATGCCCGGGATTACACCATCTCTCACTCACATACAGTGCAATCCCTCCTCCTTTCTTCTTGCCGCTGCCAATCACATCTCTGTCCGCTCGAACAACAGTAAAGCCGGGTATGGCAACGCTGCTGTCCAGAATGTGAGAGTGTAGCCAAGTTTCCGTGAAGCACAGAAAACTACACTCACGGTATTCCCTCTGTGTCTTGACCAGCGCCCCGAGTTCGTCCATCTTATTTCCAAGAGACCTTGCGTTTCCCATAATGATCGCCGGGACCGCCGGCCTGCGTCTTCTCCTCTTCTCCCTCCGTCTGGCTCCGGCTCTGCACCCCCGGCGTCTCCTCCGTATCTCCTCCGGGATCACAGGCCTAGCTCCAGGCAGCAGCGCAGGGCTACACAGCGCGATCAGCTGATCACGTGACTAAACAATACCACCGCTACTGTTAGCAACACTCTCTGCTACAAAAAGTAATAAAAGTAGCAGAAGTACCAGGAGAAAAGTAGAAAAACTTAGTCCGACCATTGTCACTGTGGTTGTGCAAGTGAATAAAGAAAATACACACTAAAAACAAGAAGATAAACCTAACAAAGAGCGAGAAAACAAAGAACACGACGGGAGCTGCTGCTACAGGCTGCCTCCTTGCCAAGCGCCATATAACGAGGGGATCCAATCAGAGGGAGACAACACCTCCATGCACATTTCCTCATTGTAAATAGTATAAAATACTGGATCAGGGAAAGACAGGTTGTCAGAATGCAGGCTGACTCGCTGATGTTATCGGCTAGGGAGAGGCATTTCTGATCCAGAGCTCTGTAACTGCTCATTGCTTGCTTGAGAAGATTCACTAAAAGGTTTGAATTCAAAATTCTAAATTCTGTGTGGACATTCAGTTATTTACTGTTTATTGAGTTGTCTTTCAGAATTCTGAACATAGCACTCACCCTGGGAGGGTGAGAGTTTTCTACTTCTATTTGGGTAATGAGATGTGTCTCCATTTTCTGCTGCTCATACTTCCGTTTTGATTATCTGTGTCACCAGTGCACGTACGTTGTTACCACAGCAACCCATGCAGTTAGGTCAGTCAGTACAGACTGGACGCCACAAATCCGATCTGATGCAGAATGGTCCCTCTGTTTGCTCTGAAATGGAATTAAATGTCACAGCTCAGGTTTCTTAGGTTGTTTTCATTCATTCATGTTGTTTCCTGTTTTACTTTGAAACTCACATCTCCTCTCATTTCAGATCACTTCACTCCTGCCCCTGTGTGTTTTCCCTCCCTTTTGATGGCTTCACCTGTGTCTGATTGTCTGTCCTACCCTGATTAGGCTCACCTGTGCCTTGTTATCCTTCCCCTCACCACAGTATTTAGTATGTGTCTTGCTTCCTCTCTGTGCCAGTTCGTCTTAGCCTTTCTGTGTGTCGACATTCCAGCCTTTTGATTCCCTTGTGTCTCTTTGTTGGTTTTTTGGACTTTGCCTGTTTTTCGACTTTGCCTCTGCCTTGCTTTTTTTGGATACTTTTGCCTCATTGACCATCCTGTGTGTACCAAAGCTGTTTCGTCCAGTAAAGACTTTCTACTTACCTGAACTGTCTTCTGAGTCGTGCGTTTGAGTCTATTTCCGCCTGGTTCACCAGTTGTAACATTAATGAAGCCATTAAAACCACAACCTCTGGGACCCCCCTTTGTAGTTCTTGTTATGTAGCCATTTTACCAAAACTTCAAAGGCTGAAAGAGATTTGAAGCATAAGGATAAGAGTACTAAAGAGTCAGTTAATAAAGTGCCTAAAGTCCTACTTTGCTCCTTAATGTTGAAAAAGATGTTTCAGGCTGAGCCCTTTACTGAAACAAACAGCCCATACAGATCAGACAGGTTCCTACATAATAGGAACTCTACCTTCAACCTCTAACAACTTTTAAATATGAATTTAAACAAAGGAGCACCCACTGAGCTTGTTAGACTCTCACTTGACACCAGGATGGCATTTGATCAGACTGGAGCTAGTTATTTGAAGTTCTCAATAGATTAAATTTGAATTCATTTACAACAAACTCATAGCTAAAATCCTCATAAACCAGACAATATCCTTCCCCTTTAACTTGCATAAAAGGACAAGACAAGGGTGCCTGTTTTCCTCTCTGATCTTCACCCTGGCCATTGAACTGCTATCCCAAACAATCAGATTGGAACCTCATATACATGGTTATCCCACCAAAGGAACAACCAACAGTATATCACTGTATGCAGACAACATCCTTGTATATATAACACAGCCACACACCACTATCTCACATCTTTTATAGACAAAATCAATCCATTCAGAACCTTTTCAGTTTACAGAATTAGCTGTACCAAAAGTAACGTGAATAATTAAGCACACCGGAATAATTTAAAATTTAAAATCTCCCCAGTGCAATTTACCAATTTATGGATTGAAGTCACAAAGCAAAACTATTGCCTTTTCCAAGCTTTCTCTCTCTGATAGTAAAACTACAAATCAAATTATCACCCTGAGAAACTCTCCCAAACTCTTTAATTGGGAGAATTTTCAATTTCCAATTTTCAAATACTAACAACCTCTCATAGTGCCTTTTCTGCGGGGACAGAAAGCCAAAAAGCATCTCTGCAGGCCAAAGCTTGAGAGAGGATTTGTTGAATTTTGCTTGATTTGTAATTATATTTAAACTTCGGCACACAGGACACATTGCATCTGTATGCTGCATGTTCACTCTCGTGTCACCACAGACACGAGAGTCCACCACAGGTCCGCATTGCAACAACAACAACAACAAGTGGGCAGCTCCACAGCAACATATACTCAAAAAATGTTCCTATTGTTACATCCTCTCTCTTTTGAGTTTTCTCCCACTTTTCAGATATAATAGTTATAACAACTCAAAGTTGTTCAGTTACTAATATGTAAAAATGTTATAGCTCCTCTGTCAAGTAAAATGTATCAATACAGCTCAAATACAAACATTGGCTGAGTAAACATTCTTGAAAATTGCACTTAACCATTTTAAGCACTGTTAAAAACATAAAGTAATTCATAACCACTTTAGCATTTGTTAGACAACTAACTTCAGAACATTTTTTTCTTTTTTGACCTTTCCACCCCAAAGTCCATTAGTGCCACTCATCACTTATTATTATTTTTTTTCTTTCAAGACACAAATTCCTTGTAGTGTTGTGGCTTCACTACTGTCTGACCAGACCTGGTGGTAACTGATGTATTACTGGTCTCCATGACTGTGTCTCTCCCAGAGACAGTGTGTGGGGGAGCAGTCTCTGAGTGACTGGCGTCATCAGTCATTGTGTCAGTGACCTCACAGAGGCCTGTTCTCAGTGCACGTCTCAGGTGTCTCAGATTTCACCACCATCCGAGTCCATCTGTACTTCGTAGGACCTTGCATCAATTTGCTTTTGCACTCTGCCAGCTCTCCAGACAGTAATAGGTTCAAATGGCTGTACTCTTACACAATCACCTGGTTTCAGCGTGTCTAAGTCTCTGGCTGATCTGTCATAGTAGGTGCACTGACGTTGTTTTGATTTTCAGATCCTGTTGTGCCCATACGACTTTTGGCTGAAGAAGACTTGTTTTTGTGGGAAGTAGTGTTCTGGTATGACGGCTGAGTAGTCTCTGTGCTGGACTGGTTCCCAGGCCCTGTGATGGCCTTTTGCGGTGGTCCAGAAGTGCAAGATAAGGGTCCTGACCAGCAGCTTTTGCTTTGAGCATGAGTCGCTTTGCTGTCTTCATGGCTGACTCAGCTTTGCCGTTACTCTGAGGGTAGTCTGGTGATGAGGTCTTATGTTGGAATTCCCACAGTCGGCTGAACTTCTGGGACTCTTGTGATGCATATTGTGGTCCATTGTCTGATATGACTGAATAGGGGAAACCTTGGCGGGCAAAGTGTGCTTTCAGTTTCTTTATCACTGTAGTAGACTTTGTATCAGACAGATAATCCACCTCCCAAAAAATTTGAATAAAAATCTTAAGTGATGAGGTAGTCATGTTGTCAAATGAAAAGCGGTCAGTGCCCATGGTCTCCTTGGCATGTCATGTGGGAGTAGTGTCTCTTTTTGCTGTTTGAGCATGAGTGCCACGCCCAAACCTGTGTCTGAGGCGTCACACTGCACAGTAAGTTCTTTATCTTAGTTGCAATACTTTAACACAGGAGCATTTGCAATGGTCTCTTTCAGTTTGAGGAACGCTTCCTCATGTTGCGCTGTCCATTACCACTCACAGTCTTTGTGTGTCAGCTGTGTCAGCACCTCACACTGGTCTGAGAGGTGTGGGCAGAACTTGGCCAGGTAATTTGTCATACCCAGCAGCCTCTGAACTGCTTTCGCATCTGTCAGTTTCAGAGTCTGTGTGATGGCACACACCTTTTCTGGATCTATTGTTAGTCCATTAGCTGTCAGGAGGTGTCCAATGTATGCAGCCTCCTTTTGTCTCAGTCTGAAGTTGTCTGCATTCAATTTGATGATCTTTTGTTTGCATCGGTTCAGAAACAGTCTGTTTTTCATCATGATTACGCTCAGTTGCCTCTTGTGTCTCACCTTGACCTGTGATCAACACATCATCTGTGATGATGCACAGACAAGGTAGGTCCTCCAGAGGTTGTGTGAGCTTTCTCTGAAAGATCTCAGGAGCTGTACTTATCCCCATTGGCATCGTTAGCCATCTGTCCCATCCAAAAGGGGTAGCAAATGTTGTCAGGTAACTGGACTCCTCTTTGAACTTGATATGCCAGAAACTGCTTTTGACGTTACGCACACTAAAAACTTGAGCTTTAGACAGATCCAACCCTCTGAGCCCTAAGCCGTTTTTACCTTGTTTTGGATCGACTGGACTTTTTGTGTAATAATGCACTTAAAACCTCAGTCTCTCAGTGCACAATGAAGTTAAATACTTCTTTTTTTCAGGGCAGCCTGGGCTGCAGTGATGTCACTTGAACTTACAAATAGTTATGAGACCATAAAGACAAAAGAAAAAACAAGACGGAAATTGAATTTTACAGATCTTTAGTGATAAATCACCCAAAAGTATGATGCACAAGCTGTTTTGCTGTAGAAAACCTTTCTCCCAAGTGTTGGAAATCAGAAAGTGAAAAAAAAAAAAAAAATGGACACACTTGTTTTGCAGTTGTTTGTGTGTCCAATTATCTGTGCCATTCTGCAAAGCAGCTCCTCTCTGTGATGACGCAGAGGGCCACATGGAACTCCTGACACTTCAGAGAGGGGTCTGATACTCCTGCCTGCTCTGCCTGCAGTGAACACAGAGTTTACATCTGGCCTCATCAGGCTGCTTGTTAGACTGCTGTTTGTTAGACTGTCTCCCAATTTACCCTTGTCTCATTATTATTATCATTATTATTATTATGAATATACTTTTGTATAGTTTGTAGTTTTATTTAAACTTTGGCACACAGGTCACATTGCATCTCTATGCTGCATGTTCACTCTTGTGTGTCACCACAGAAACAGGTCCATGTTGCAACAACAACAACAACAACAACAACAGGTGGGCAGCTCTGCTGCAACATATACTCAAGCAATCAAACAAAGCTAGCAATCAAACAAAGCTATTCTTACAGGATTAGCCCTCCCAGATGTTGTGGTCTCTTACTGAGCCTAAAACTTTGACTTTATGGCTGGATACCTCAGCGCCATCACCTCCCTGTCTATAGATGGAACAGGAGGACTGGTACCTGTACTTCATAACTGCAATCCTCCATCTATGACAAATAAGCTGTAATATAATAAACCTTTTTTTCATTATTTGATTTGTATTTGAAAACAAATCAAGTCTGATGTTAATCTTCAACCAATATCTATTGCACTACCCACTGCAAAGAACCTCATGGAGACCTACTGTATCTATGTGGAGTAAAATATGCACTGTTTGTATGTGTGACATATATAAAAGTCTTTGCTTTCCTTACACAGCTACAGAACAAACATAGACTAGGAAGTAACTATTTCTGCTGTCTAAAGTCAGGGATTACATACAAAAAACTCTTAAAAGGTTTTGAGATGAAACACATTCAACATTAGATAATATTCTGACATGGTCACCTACTAAAAGTAAGTCTACATCTCATATCTATAATACTATTTTATTATGAATCTCTCTTTTCCCTGTAACCTACAAATCCAAGTGAGATGAGGAATTTGGAGAACCAAGTCAAGATGACCTATGGGAAAAGAGTATTGAGAATATGCATATGTTTTTAAATAAAAAAAGATAGGTTCTCATCCAGTTACGAATTGTACACAGGCTCCACTACCACAAAACAAACAAACAACAAACAAAAAAAATCCCTATGTAACATATATCCAAAGTGGTCACCTATGTGCAATAAATGCTAAACTTTGGTTGCAACCCTCCTTTGTGGTTTTTCTCTATGCCCCAAGGTCTAATCTTCCTGGTCAGATGTTTATAACATTGTATCTGAGGATATAAACACTGCTATTGAAATCCATGTAAAACCCATGTATTTGGCAGATTTGAAATGAAAGATGATTGATATAGGTCTGGGTATCATGGTTTAAATCTGGTTGGACATTGGCAATGCATCCCTTTAAGACAAAGGCAGATGCCATTAGTTGTTTTTTTTTTTTTTTTTTGTTTTGTTTTGTTTTGGTTTTTTACTGCTTATCTCTTCCACCCAAATGGTAGTGTGTAGGTGGTATGGCATGTCCTGTTATGTCATTTGGTATCTCCACTCTAAATCTGGGGGGTATTGTGGGTCTATGAAAGCGATGCAGAGATAATCATTGTCTTCCAGAATGTGGTGCAGTGAATAACCAGACATGTCTTAATGTCTCATTAAAGGAGAGTTCCTTTGTGTGAGTGATGTGCTACAACAAACAATATTCATCTTTCTGAGGATTATTGTGATGTGTCAGTTCCCTAAGAGGATGCCTGCTGACTGGAGCTCAAGAACTCGGATGGTGGCTCTCTGAGCTTGATGGCAGTTCTGTAGGTAATTGCTAAAGTAGAGATGTTATGGGGGTGTTCTAAGTTACAGATAAATGGTGCTGCAGGATACCAAAATAGGTGCTTTCAAAGTGCTTGTCTGAAAAAAATATGATCTAAACAGAGAACAGATTTAGATAAGCCAATAATAGAACTGTCTCCAGCTGTATTGCCACACTGAGACATAAATCTAGATGGTCAGGAGCAGTCTTGTTCAGTTAGTACCATAAACAAAAGTTAAAACAACAACACGTTGTCCTCCCATGTCATCACATTTTCCAGCTTTGTCAGTGGACTCACACGTCTACATATTACGCTCCAGCTATGGTTCCTCCATCTGCTCTTTACATTCTGGGATGTCAACAAATGCACATGGTGGAACGACGCTGCACGTGGTTGTGTTTAGGCTACAACTGAACATGGCAACTAATACCAGAACACAAACAAACACACATGCTGGCACGGATGGTTTGGTTTATGCAGCAAAGTCATGGATAGTAAGGATTAGATGAAGGAAGCATATGGGTAAGGTAAAGAAAAAAACATCACATTTAAACAGGCAGTAAGCATCAGAGTCAACCTGATATCGCCCAGGATGCATACAATTACTAGGTGTAAACAGGGCCAGCATCGAGGGAAGCTTTGACATTAAAAGGTATTGATTCTGTTAGTGGCATTGATGATTCAGTATAGATTTGTCTAAGATTTGGTATGTGTTGTAGATGCCCACTCTTTTGTGGACATATATCCAAACTTATAGTAGTAGTAGTTAAGAAATAAAAGCTTGATCTCTGATTTTATTTCTGTGATGGCTAGTAAAGATCAAACAGTTTAGAGAGAATGCTTTTGGTCTATAATCACTTTTAACACATACTTACCTTACCTTCATTTACACCTCACACCGAGCACTCAACAACAAAGAAACAGACTTGTTGAAACACTTGCCCAGCTAACGGCCCTTGAGACACTCAAGTGTTAGAGAAAATTGCTGAGGGAGAGTGCGCAGAGCCTCGAGTCTCAAAGTTTATTTATGACTCGACTGGCGTTGATATGTGTCAAGGGTCCCTTGGAGCCCTCAGCTGCAAAGGGTATTGAACAGATCTTTAATGGTGCTCTCAATGAAGTCATGAAGAGGGAGATAGAGACAATGACAGTGTCTCTGTCTGAATACTTACCTCTTTCTAATTGCCTCAAGTACTGTTGATTATCCAAGGCCCAAAGACACCTTTTCCTGTGATCCCAATGTGTGTAATCCCCTCAAAGTTTAAAGACCCTCCTGTTTGCTGTTTTACCGTCAGATTAGCAGCTCTGATCAAACTGTGCTCACATGTGTGTGTGTGTGTGTTTGGGGGGCGGGGGGGCAACTAATGAATGTGATCTCTCATAATTTGGATGCTGAAAAGGAGGTAAACAAATGACAACAGTGATATTTAGTTAGAGGGATCAAAGTATTTTGCAAACAACTCTGCAGACAAAATCTACATACACTGTAAACCCGAACAGTACTACAAACTCATAACTATTGCAGGCAACTAAATCAAAGTGGGCTAATTAGTTCACCCGACACTGAAACATTAAGTATTCTTAATGAATAATCTCGTTTTGATTTCACATGGCTTAATATGTCTAAGTGAACACTATCACTTAACTTGAAAGGTCAAAGTTAACAGGCGTACGTAAGGGGACGTAACGTCTGACGTCACTAAACCCAACCGTTCAGGGCACGTATAAAGAAAATTCAAGATGGCTGGACCTTAGCGAAGGGTGCGAACAAAGGAGGAAAAACATTCTTATTCATCGAAAAAACCTGCACAACAACGCACATTTTTCGCCGTGCTGTTGCAAAATTGTGTTATTATCTGTGTTTTGTGTTCCGGGGACCCCGACTTCAGGATTTGAAAGTTTTGCCTGTGCGAACTGGTGAGTACAAGTTCGGCAAAAGTTCGGCAAAAGTTCAATACATACAGTTAACTTTTGTTAGACGCTGAATATATGTAATGAAGTTACATGTTACGATATTACACATATTTCCAACTGGTTTAAACTAAAGCTTTCTTAGTAATTATCTTCAGTGGCATTACTGTCGTCAACTTAAGGCCCGTGGAAAGAGCAGTTATTTGCCTTGAAAAATATGCAGAGGACGACTTGTTTCAAATATCGGTGAAATGTTTTAATGAAAGCAGTTGCTGGATATGTGAAAGTTTATTTTTTATTCGACATGGCATAAAATCACAATATGTTGAAAAGGGCTGTCTAACAAAGTTGCCCTCGGCAATAAAGCATTGACAAAATAATACATACTACACATAATCACTTACATCTTAAAGCAACATTAAATTGTTTGTGCTCTCTGTTATGTTATAGTACCATAGAGCAGTTGGATATGACCAGTTTGTCATTCTGAGCAACAGTGTTGGTGAGTAAAGTATTTGTTTATTTAAAAACACCATTTGATTATGACGTTCATCATGATTTGGAAATAAATTACATTTGTTTAATCTCTCCCTGCTGGATTTGTGTGACCGCTTCTGCACCAGTTCAAGGTATGTGCAAAATTTATCGTGACTGACTGCAAACCCATCTGCACCAACTCCCAACTTTGTAGTTACCTTTTTTCTTTCTTTTTTTTTTCGGTTACCTATTTTGATGTTTTTTTGAATTATAGGTAGCAGGAGTAAATGGATTGGAAGTGCAAGCTGTGCACTGTATCCTTGGACACACGTGCAAACTTATTTAGGCATTATCAATTGCACCATAACCACTTCTCAAGAGTCAGCCCTCTACCATGTCTGTACAGTGACTGCATTTGTACTTTCCAGTCATTTAATGCAGTTAAAGCTCATTTGTCATGGTTTCATAGTGATACAGGCAGAATAAATGTGACTGATGGATCACAGTCAGGAAGTGCATTTTTTACATGTCCCTTGTGTGGCGTTAAGCAGACATTTTCTGAGGCATCACTATTTTCTCATTCAAGGAGTCATTTAAGAAATCATGAGGTGGTAGTATGCCCATACAGTAATTGCAGTTACAGTACAAATGCGTACTCGTCTTTCAATGCACACAAAAGCCGAAACCATGCAGGTAGTTCAGATTTTAATATGAACATTGTTTGTTCAGAAAATAATGGTACACCAGACACACCTGCTGGTGAAAATGTTGAGGAGGGACCTGCTCAGTGTGAGAGCATTGACACCTTTGACCCTGTTGAGGTGGAGAGTCAGTGTGACACAGACACTTTAAGAGTGCAGCTGCATCAAAGTTTAGCATCACTATTCTTAAAGATGAAAACAATTCTTCATGTGTCTGGCCTGGCAACTCAGGACATAGTGGAACATCTGACACAAATATTTTCCCTGTCCCAGCCTCTAGTCAAACAATCTATTAGAGAAGTCTTAGAACATCATGACATCTCTGCCAGTGAAAATACTCTAGATGACGTAGTTACTGCTGTTCTGGAAAGCAACATTCTTGTAAATGCCACAGCTAAAGGTAGAGAGTTATCTTCAACTAAAAGAAGGAAAACATTTGTTGAGAAAAACTACCCTGTGGTGAAGCCTGTAGAGTATGTGCTGGAGCCAGGACACACAGCAGTCAATGTTCCTATTCTTGACATGATTCAGAAAATGTTTAAAACATACAGACATTCTGGACAAAATTCAAGAAACAAAGATGTCACAGGAAGGTCATTTCATGAGCCACCAAGATGGCTCATACTATAAGGAGAATGAATTATTCTCTTCCTCAGATGATCTAAAGCTATCACTCCTTTTGTACATCGATGATCTTGAAATAGCAAACCCACTTGGAACATCACGGAAGATCCATAAACTATGTTCAGTCTACTGGGTATTTGCTGATCTGCCGAGTAAATATAGATCATCATTGCATGTGCTTCAGTTAGCAGCATTATGTAAGGTGTCTGACGTTCAGCGGTTTGGATATGAAAGATTGTTTGGTCCTCTGTTACGAGACATCCAAACTCTTGAGCAAGACAGTGTTTTTATTGAGTCCATTGGTAAAGCGGTAAAGGGAACAGTCTTGTGTGTCGTGGCTGATAATCTTGCAGCTCATGCATTAGCAGGATTTACAAAGTGTTTCAGAGCTCAATATATTTGTAGATTCTGCACAGCTACCAAAGACCAAATTCAGACTCATGATGTTGGGAGTGGAGAATTCAGTGTGCGGACAAAAGCCAGTCATGATGTTGATGTTGATGCTGCACTGCATGGGGTTACTCAGGGTCAGAGTGGTGTTCAGGGAGACTGTGTTCTGCAGCAGGGTCTACAGTATTTTCATACAGTCACAGGTTTCCCACCAGATGTCCTGCACGATCTTCTTGAGGGCATTGTGCCTGTAGAGCTTGCGCTGTGTATTGGGAAAATGATCCATCATAAATACTTCACCCTGGAGTATTTAAACAGAAAAATTGTCTCATTCCCTTACAAGCACACAGACAAGGTTGACAGACCTCAGCCTATCCCAAAGACCTTCACTGTCAAGAACACGATTGGTGGCAATGGCCATGAAAATGCTACTTTGCTCAGACTACTCCCATTGATCATTTGTAGTAAAGTTCCAGAAGAGGATGGAGCATGGAGTGTAGTCATGGATTTGAAAGACATATTAGAGCTGATGATTTGCCCAGTGTTTACGGATGAATCCATCCAGTATCTGCAGATGAAGATACAGGATCATAGACAGATGCTGCTGGAAGTTTTTCCTGATTTCACACTCAGACCAAAGCATCACTACACTGAGCACTACCCTGACCTCATACGTTGTTTTGGACCTCTTGTCCACATGTGGACAATGAGATTTAAGGGAAAACACTGCTTTTTCAAGCGTGTGGTACATGACACACAAAACTTCAAGAATGTTTTAAAAACACTAGCAAACAGACACCAACACATGATGGCATACTCTCTCAGTGCCCCATCCTTCTTCAAACCTCACCAGCAGACATCAAGCGTCTCGTCTGTGATGGTATCAGGGCTTCCTGATGTTGCAAAGGCATATGGTGAACACATGACAGACAGCAGCATGATTTACAGCACATCGGTTGTCAATGTGATGGAACTGATTATGGCGTGGAGATGTTTGTGTCTGTGGGACAGGAGGGAGGATTGCCTCAGTTTTGCAAAATTGAACAGATTCTCCTTGTCAATAACCAGATTGTCTTTCTTTGCAAGAGACACACATCATATTACATTGAGCATCTGCGATCGTATGAACCTTCACCAGGGAACTTGACTGTCCACCTTTTAAAAGAGCTCAATGACACATTGCCTCTCTCTGCATACAGAACAGATGGAAGACTGTTCTTAACACCAAAACGGTTCATATTACTACACTGAAATTTCTGCTCATTTAAGGTATATGGCTAATAACTTTGTTCAAAGATGATTCTTAATCACAATCAAACTAACTCCATTTGCTGTTTTCTTTTTTGTTACAGTACATCAACACATGTCAAGATATGGCTGCTCCGCAGAAGTTTATGCTCCGTGTATGTGTTGCAACAGATGTTGCCATGAAGCTCATTCTAATTGAGCGACCACAGTCAGTAGATGAGCTCAAGAATGTAATGCAAGAGAAGTTTAAGCCAAGGCTGGACTGTGACTTTACCCTTCAATATGAGGATCCTGACTTCAATGGACAGCTCAGTGTTCTTATGGATATTCAGGAGCTCCCTAAAAAAGGTACACTGAAAGTGGTGAGATCTGAAAGCGATGTATCCTCCACTGGAAGCTCCGATACAGACATTCTGCCACATGTCCCTTTAAGACAGCGTCAGAAGAATTGGCCAGATTGTTTCCCTGTGCCAACTTTTTCTTATGAAGTTGAGCATGCATGTGCACAGGGAAATGCTGCCTTTGAAAGTTCTGGGAAGACACTGAAATTAACCAGAGCCCAAAAACACAATATCCTGGAAAACATGGCTGAAACAATGTACAACTTCAAGCCATATCCACATGACAAGGAAGTGGGTATGGCTGCTGAAGCTCTAATAGCAGCTCATCCATGCCTCAGAGAACCTGGAAGTAAAAATGGATGGTATGGATGGAAGGTGGCCTTGAAGTTCAAGATGGGGAATTATCGGACTAAGTTGGCCAGATCTGGTTGTGTGGATGTCTCCGTCAATGCAGGCAAGAGGAGCCGAACCAACCCTGAAAATGATCATCCCCATTCCAACATCAAAAGAGCCAGAAGAGCTGAGGTGAATTACCTCCCCAACTTTCCCAGGGGAGAGAATGAGGCAACTTTGGAGGAAATGAGAGAACAAATCATACAAGAGATTGAAAAGACTGAGAGAGACCAGATACTGATTGAAAAGCTCATGCACACAACCTTTGCCCTTCGCCGGCAACACATTGTTCAAGGAAGTCCACAAGTGAGGGAATACCTGGAGAACTGGCCGGCCTTGCGAATGCAGTCACAGGTAAATATACAGTATATTGTGTTTTAATTAGTAATAATTAATAAAAGTAATTGATATTTAACATTTCATGTAGAAAATATTTGACAACTCCACATTGTTTTTACACCTAAATATTTATTTGTGTACAGGTGTTTGCAGAGTTCTACCGCATTACAAACGTGAATCTACGCAACCAGTTTTACTGTGAGCTTGACCGATACACACCAAAACTAGTTGCACTGTATCGACAGAAGTCCTCAAGGACTGGAAAGGGAGCAGAGGCACTGCGAGAGAGGCTGAGAATTTATGACTTGGAGGTAAGTTTATGTTTGATTTGTTTCCATGGGGACAATGCTGATCATATAATGTGTTGTCATTACAGATTACAAATATTGGCTAAAAATTTGTAATTGTTTTGTGATGCCTTGATAGTAGTCAGTCATCCTGCTGAATCATAGATGGTTTACTATTTTTAACATAACTGAAGCATTACATTGTTATACCAGTGACACGGACTGAGTATGCTAGCAAAATATTTCTATAATAATGTTTTTTTCTCTCAATCTAGGAAGAACATGACATCAACATGCGACGCACTCTGGCTCTTCGTGCACTCCCAGTGTATCTCCGAGAGGATGACACTGACTTCTACAAAACCTGTAATGTAAGTATGAATATTATGTGCAGTGGTGCCACTCAGCCAAATATATTTGTAAAAATGAACAGAGAACCCTGCCATTGTTTGTATTTTATTTTCATTGCATTTCAATACATGCTCAAATTTGATGTTTAATTTTTTCTTTGCTTTCTTTGTTTTGTTTTTCTGGGTTTTTAATATATTATTATCATAATGAAAATAAGGAATAATATATTTTGGCTCTACAAACAGGGACTGTGCTACATCCCTCTGGAATTGATTTTTTTTTGTGTTTTGCAGGGTGAAGATGAGATGGAGACCACTGACACACCGCTAGCGCTCCTCTCTGTGGTCCCTGACTCCACTGGTTCCATCAGCTTCAGTCCTGAGAGCATATCCATTGTGATAGAGGATGAAGTTGTTATTAGCGAGCTTCCCAGGTTGGCCGATGCATTTGTGGTGCTTCTTGGTTTAATCTATGCATTACACTTAGATTATCCAAAGAAACTCACTCACACATTCACATTCATCCAGAAAGTGCTAATGTGTCTGGACGATAACAAACCACTGAAACCATGCCTACTCTCCCTGAAAAATGATTTGTTAAAGGAATAAACAAGATGAGAAATGCATGGCTGCTCAGTGCAGGTATGCATAAATGTGATTCATGTCAACAACATTATTACAGCCATGTTGTTTTGTTGTTCATTCTTAGATGTGTCTGATATTATAAACATGTCTGTTAAAATGTTGAAAGCACTTTTGCGTATGCCCAGTGGGCTTTTTCGAACTTTAGAATGAGAGGTACATTTTTTGTTTATTTTGTTGTACTGCCTCCTTGACCTCATTGATTAGTATGCCTTCATTGTTAATGGCAATTCAGTTTTTTTTTATTTATTTATTTATATTATATTTTCTTTGATTTATTCTGTTTTATTCTGTTTTATTTGGTATGTTTTTCATTTTCCTCATTTGCACAATTTTAGATGTTTATGCTGCTACCTTTATAAGATATGTTTGTTTTTTTTTGGTTTTTTGTTTTGATAAAGTATAGTGCAGAGAAGGGAAAGTTTGTTCATCCCCAATGATTCAAAATAGGCTGCTAAAAAATATATATTTGTAAAAAAAAAGTTTGACTCCAGGTGTTGCACTTGAATGTTATTTGACATTTCACAGTTTTACTAAGACTGATACATTGTTCTGAAAAGAAAAGAAAAATAAAATGTAACAGTTGGTAATGCCTTTTTAAAAGGTATGTTTTAAGGTGCTGTTTTATGCCTTGTACATCTTGTACATTTTCAGTTGGCAAGTGGTAAATATTTTGAGTTCATTAAGGTGTAATATTTTGAGTAGATACTATTGATGTAATACATTGTGTACAGTTAATTTTTTTCGAGTGTATGTAATTTAGTTTTTATAAGTTATCATTCAATCAAATCATTTAAGTATGAAGAAGACATAAATATTAAGTTAAAGGAATTTAAAAAATATATATTGAACTTAGAATATAGATTGAGTCAACTGAACACATATTTTTTAAGTATAGTGTAACTCAAAAAAAACACACACACACACACACACACACACACAACCTACAGCTACTGCCATTTACACACACTTCACCTAAACACAGCAATTCCTGCCAGAAGCATCAAACCTCAGCTTCCATCACTCCCCTCTTGCCAGGCCTGGATGTGTGTTCAAGTAGCAGCTTGATCCCTAGCTCACATTACCAGACACCCTACTGTCACAACACACACCGCCAGTCACTCTCTTTACCCTTCTTCTCCTTCTCTTTACCCTTATGACTTCATTCCAGTGTAATAAAATGCTCTCATACTGTCTGGCACTCTACTGTCCTGAGTGTGTGTGTGTGCGTGTGTGTGTGTGTGTGTGTGTGTGTGTGTGTGTGTGTGTGTGTGTGTGTGTGTGTATGCATGTGCGCACATGTGACTGGAGCAGAAAGTGACAGAAGTGACAACATTTAATCTCCATCTATCTTTTCATTGATTGGGAGAACCTTGGATCTCGGTGACAACACCTGCCAATAAGACGGGCCATAACAGTCCATACGTATCTCATCATCAGTCTCTTGCTATATCTCTATTCAGCTTTTTTGTGTTCAGTAGGTGCTTCAGTGGGTGTATTAAATACTGATAAATTTATAAATTTGAAATATAAGAGTATTTTTAATAACAAAGATACTTTACTTGCAATAACCACAAGTGTTCACTACCCTTAAGTATATCTCAGCTGGCATGCACAGATATTGTATTTGACATTTTTTTTAATTTTTTAAAAAAAAATTTTTTATTGTGCAATATGACATTACAGTGACAATACAGGACAGACAGAAAACAGGTGTGAACAACAAACAACAACAGATTTTTATGTGTGTGTGTGTGTGTGTGTGTGTGTGTGTGTGTGATTTGAGAGTAAGAAAGACAGTAATATATAATATAATAGTAGTAATAGATATTATAATCGTCAGACATGGAGATGGATGGAGATGAGTATACAGAAGGAAAAAATAAATACATAAAGAAAATAACATAAGTAACAACAACAACAATAATAATAATAATAATAATAATAATAATAATAATAATAATAATAATAATAATAATAATAGTAATAACAATAATAATAATAATAATAACAATAATAATGAGGGTGGAAGAGAAGGGAGGAAATGGGGGGGTCTTTATGAGATGAGATGTGATGCCTCATGTCCCTACCCACCCACACATGACCAGCCTGCGGCCCCCAACACCCCCGGAACCATTGCATTAAAACCGAGGAGATGGGTTGTTATGAACTGGCATTGTGTCCCCTTTCCTCTACCTAAACTAGTGTGTTGTGCATTAAAAAAGGTGATGTGCCACCTGAAAACAGTCCAAGGCGGGGAATTTTGGGTGGGGTGAGGGGTGGAGGGGACCACAGGCCGTGGCCCAGCAAGCGTGACCCAGCAGGGACCAGAGTGGTATTAGTAAGTATAAATAAATATATATATATATATATATATATATAAGTATAGTAAGTAAGTATATAAGTATATAAATATTAATAAATGTTAATCATGTTAATCATAATAGTTATAGTAATAACAATGGTTGTATCAATTACCCACCACCACCCCCAAATAAATAAATAAATAGACAAATAAACAAACAAATATATAAATAGTGATCACAATGAATGGGAGTGAAGGTTACAGAGGCTGTAGTAATTGATGTAATAATAGTTTGTTGTAGGTGATGATTGTAAGAAAGTGATGAATGGTTGCCAGATAGTGTCATGATTATTGTCGGAGGAGTTTGTATTTTCTAAGGAGATATAACAATTTGTAAATATGTGTCCAGTGGTTATTGGTCATCAGGCAGAAGAAGAAAGATAAATTGTATAAGACATTTAAAAAAAAAAACATAGGTACAGGAAGTTTAAAAACAAATGTTTTTATTGAATCATTGATATCAAAGTTTTACCTGGTGACAAGGCTGAGTATGTTTTGGTAAATCATACATTTGCAAATTCAAAGAGAGCTTTAATCAGTCCAAAGTGTCAATTAATCAAAAGACAGTTTTATGTAGGCTTGGGTGAAGTGAACCTATAAGTAAATGGATAGCTTCTAGAAAGCTATTTTCTATTATTCAAACACACACTTACAGCACATGCACAAGTCACCCATTTTCTCACACAGATTTATACACTGATGGTTGAGGCTACTGCATAAGGTGACACTTGCTCGTCAGCTAAACATTCTCACACACACACGACAGCAGGGCATGTAGATGTAGCAGCCTGTAGCTCCTTGATCCTTGCTACTTTTTTACTATATTTTTCAATTTTTTCGACACCATGTCCCCCTCTGCTTAAGCTCGACTTTTCTACGACAGAGAAGCACTTATCAACATTGGGAAAAGTTGTGTGGGGTTTGGACTGAAGGATCCCCACCAATGGCATACGCCGAGCGGCCTGTCAGACCAGAGGGGAGAAACGAAACCAAAAGCACCAGACAAAGAGTGGGAGGAGAGCTGGCATCAGGGTGAGGCTGACCTGCTTTGGACCGAGAGCTGTTCCTCTTCCAAGCCTTTTTCTGGCTAACATCTGGTTGCAGGAGAATAATGTGGATGAGAAGCGACTCACTCAGCAGTGGGAGATCAGAGACTGCTCTGTGCACATCTTCACAGAGACATGGTTAACCCCTAACATGCCGAATCAAGCTATTGCTCTGGAAGGGCAGACTTTGTTCCGAGTAGACAGGTCACAAGACTCCAGTAAGAGGAGAGAGGAGGGCCTTGTGTTTATATAAATGATGCTTGGTGCTCAAACGTAGTTAAAGTGGATGGACTGTGCTCATCAGATGTTGAGTTTTTGGTGCTAAGATGTTGTCCATATTATCTGCCCAGATAATTCACCAGTGTTTTTATATTGCTGTACACATTTCCCCAAATGCAAATTTAAACAATGCATTGCAGGAATTGTATGTTGCCATCGGCAGCAACATCACCAAGCAACCAGATGGAGTCTTTATAGTAGCTGGTGATTTTTATAAAAAAAAAACTTCAAATTTGTCTTACCTAAAATCAACCAGCATGTCCAGATCCCCACCAGAGGAAGAAATATCCTTGACCATGTGTATACAAATATTCTTGACAACTGCAAAGCCCTCCCACACCCTCATTTTGGCCTGCCAGATCATATTTCTCTGCTCCTTCTGCCAGGATATTGCCAGCTGATAAATAGGATCAAACCAACAGTTAAAAAGTGTGGACAGATGAAGCCACAGCAGCTCTATGGGACTGTTTTATGCGCAGAGATTGGCAAATGTTTAAAGATGCTGCCACTCAAGATAACAAGATCAGTCTTGAAGCATATGCATCTTCATATCAGCAAATGTGTTGATGACGTGGTGATCACAAATATGGTGAGATCATTCCCCAACCAGAAAGCCTTGATGAATGGAAAGGTGAAGGCTCTTCTCAGAGCAAAAAAAGTTGCCTTTCATTCAGGGGACAAGGACTCATATACAATTGCCAGAGCACAACTGAGAGCTGTCATCAAAGAGGCTAAGAGGAGACATCAGCAGAGACTGAAGAGAGACCTCAAAAGCAACAGCACTAAAAATACGTGGCAGGCGATTCAAAATGTCACAGGCTACAAAATCAGGAGCACCCGCATCATATGTGAGGTCACGCTGCTGGAGAAGCTGAACACATTTTATGGTCGCTTTGACCTCCTCAATAGGACTGAGCTAATCTACTCCGCCTCCAGAGGACAGGCCACTTTCAGTGACCACAGCAGATGTAAGAAAACTCCTGCTGAGAGTGAATATAAACAAGTTCACAGGCCCAGACAACATTCCTAGATGCATACTAAAAACTTGTGCTGATCAGCTAGTTATTCTTATAACTGACATTTTTAACATCTCACTCTCACAAGAGCCTGTTACCTCCTGCCTCAAGACAGCCATCATCATTCCTGTACCTAAAAAGTCTGCTGTATCTTGTCTTAATGACTGCCACCCTGTTGCTCTTTGACCCCATCCTGATGAAGTGCTTTGAGAAACTGGTTCTCCAGCACATTAAAAACAACATCCCTGCCAGCCTGGACCCTCATCAGTATGCTTTCAGAACCAACAGATCCACAGAGGATGCCCTATCTACTGTTCGTCACTCACTCTTCACTCACCTGGAGAATAACAGCAGGATGCTGTTTGTTGACTTCAGCTCAGCATTCAACACAATCTCTCCCATGAAACTGATTGGAAAACTTAACACTGTGGGCTTCAGTACAGCTGGAAACTGGACTTCCTCACATGCAGACATCAGAGAGCTCGAAATGGCAGTCACAGCTTGACATTAGTGCTTAACACCGGAACCCCCCAGGAGTCCCCTCCTGTTCACGCTGTACACCGATGCCAGGAGGAAGGGGTGCACAGAGAACAACCTACCGCTCAACCAAGGAGCTGATTGCTGATTTTAGAAGGAAGGAGGCAAAGACAGACACCCTTGTATATATCAGTGGAGCTCAGTGGGTGTTGGCCTCCACCAGGGTTGTCCCTGATCTCAAGGCACAGCCAGGAGGAGGAAGGGGTCCAGTTTGGGGACTTCAAAATTGCATCTCTGCTTTTTGCAGATGATGTAGTTCTGTTGGCTTCATCACACTGTAGTGGACTGCCTTGGACTGGTATCTGTAATCTCCTTTTCTGAAGGGTCAATTCTAGGTCTTGAGTTCCCTTATACAAGTGGGGGACACGTCAAGAGACACTGCTTTACGCACCTAAAACATCCAACAGGAGGTTGTTAAGTAACTTAACTTATACTCCCTGGGGATGTCTGCAAACACTCCCTGTCTTTGAGACCACAGCAAAGGGCCAGTGTCTGGCACCCTCCACCCTGACATATGGTGGGAAGAAAAACACTCCGAAGGCCCCATCAGCATATCACAGGAGGTAAGGCGTCTGAATGACCTCCTGGGATCACCCAAGCAATACTGAACAACCCTCGTATTGCCTCCCCTGCTGAGATCACCAACTGGTCAAACATTGGATAAAGCCATTATACAACCCTGTGCTGTGATTAACATCTGACAAAGTATCTTGGACCAAGGTTGTAAGTTAAAATTTCACCTTTTCCTCAACCTTTATGACTGGGGGTGAGGTTGTCTCCATGCTTCAGTGAACAGATAGGAGCACCTCCCATTCTTTTTTATCTCATGCAATTTGAATGAGTTAGTAAAGTAAGTTTTATTCTTTTTTTTTTTCTCTTTAATGGAGCTATACTGCCATCTAGTGGCCTTAGTTATTAGTGAGTTTGTAACCAACTTTGTAGTTACGTCTTGTTTTTTGTATTCATTGTATAATGATAGAGGAAATGGTAATTATATATCCAAATAATCACCAAGTTGTTAGAACTAATGGTATGAATGTGATGTTATGTATGGTCATCTATCCAATTGAACAAGAAGGCTTTTAGAGTCATGTGTTATATTACGAATTGCTCTGTAAGATCTTCTAACAAGTATTGGAATTGACTGTGATGAGGTCATAGTGGTGATGAGATGCGTGAATTCACACACGAAGGACTAGATCGCGTATTTCATCATAAAGTACCGAGAAATAGACGTCTCCTAAATTGCATTAAATATTTCATAAGAATAGAAATGCCAGATGCGCGATCGCTCAGTGTGAAGGCTCGCTAAACCCCGCCTCCTATTCGCACGTCCCAAAAGTTCAGAGATAAAAACTGAGTGAGAGCTCAGCCAACTCCCTTCTTTTACTTTTCTTTTCTTTGACGGATCCGTTTTTCAACTCTTCACTCGATTCTCGCTCACCCAAAGTTTACTTTTGTTCCAAGAGTTTACAAGAAGAACCGCAACTGCACGTTAAGACGTTGAATCGTAACTTTCTAAGTTTTTCCCTTTTTCTTTTTAACGTTCGTTTTTTTTATCGCCTTTTTAGTCAGCAAAGACGTTTTGTTTATTTCATCTCAATTAAGCTCAAGATAATAGTCCAAAGTAACTCCGTCAGGCCAACGGGACTACTCTTTGATTACTACTGCGAGTTTAATTGAAGAAGGACATTCCGCGATCCGCCGTCAACTCTGCCACGGATCTGAAGGCAACTACTGCTGTACAAAATTGTCAGCATCCGCAGCCTGCCCTTAAAGACTTTGTTCAAAGACTTTTACGGTTCGCTGAGGCGAACACTGAGGCCAGTTAAAATCCGCCGCACACCGACTCCATCACCCCTGCCGCCGCCGCCTTTCAGTGGGTCACCTCGTCTGGAAGACGCGCAGCAGCCCTCTACCGGAGCAAAGCGACGATCTGGGCCTCCCAGGAGAAGTCTGTTCAAGTCGGCAAAAGTAGGCAAAACAACATTTTCTAACAATCAGAGTTGATGTCGTATAGCGATGTTCTAATTAAATTACGGAATATTAAATTACTGTTCAGCGAGCATCCCCGCTCTATAAGAATACACGTCTCTCCCCACTATCATCTATAATTAATTGTTTACATCACCTGAATACAAGTTACATTACCTCATTCCCTTTTCTTGATTTAACCTCATTTATATGCCATATTTCTTATTCTGTTTTATTATCACTTTATATAGTAGAAATAAAAAGGCTTCACTTTCGCCAAGTCGTTGTCTGTGAATATTATTTCATGAGAGAAACAAGATCAATGTATACAGGATAAACTGTACGGATTGTGAGACTGATTAGAATGATGACATGTTATAACACTGTCATGATTTAAGATAATTTTTTTCTGAATGGAGAATGGTGCCCCTTTTACTTTAACGAGTGCAAAGTCCAAATTTTTACGTAGTTATTAATATCCGCTACAACACCCTGATCTTCAGCATGCACTGGGATGGTTTGCGGCTGAGTGTGAAGCAGTGGGATCAGAAAAGAGTCAGCACTTCCAAATCTGAGGCCTTGATTCACTGCCGGAAAACAGTGGATTGTCCCCTCTGGGTGGGGGGAGAGGTGTTGCCCCAAGCAAGGAGTTCAAGTATCTCGGGGTCTTGTTCACAAGTGAGGGTAGAACGGAGCGATCCACTGTACCGTTGTGGTGAAGAAGGAGTTGAGCCAGAAAGCGAAGCTCTCAATTTACCAGTCCATCTATGTTCCAACCCTCAACTATGGTCATGAGCTCTAGGTAGTGACCGAAAGAATGACATCGCGGATACAAGTGGCCAAAATGAGTTTCCCCTGGATGGTGGCTGGGCTCAGCCTTAAAGATAGGGTAAGTGGCTTGGACGCTCGGAATAGAGCCACTGCTCCTTCACATCAAAAAGGGACCAGTTGAGGTCGTTCGGGCATCTGATTAGGATGCCTCCTGGGCGCCTCCCATTGGAGGTGTTCCGGGCATGTCCTACTGGTAGGAGGCCCCCAGGGAAGACCCAGCATATGCTGGAGGAATTACATATCGCGTCTGGTCTGGGAATGCCTTGGGGTCCCCCAGGACGCGCTGGAAAGCGCTGCTGGTGAGAGACACGTCTGGAATGTTCTGCTCCGCCTGTTGCCCCCGTGACCCTGTCCCGGATAAGCGACAGAAAATGGATGGATGGATGGATGGATGGAAAATGGTTAACAGCACACAGCATAAGTTCAAGTCAGAGCCAGGAGAGGTCGGCCTATTATCAGCACAATGTTCTTACATTTATCTGAAGTTTGTTTAAGATTGAGCTTTTCATTCTTACATAATTAGTCCTGTTAGATCTCAGTGCTGCATTTGACACTATTGACCATCACATCTTACTGCACAGACTGGTACATTTAATTGGCCTTAAAGGAACGGCACTAGGCTGGTTTAAATCATACTTATCAGATCGTTCCCAGTTTGTTCACATCAATGTTCAATCCTCTGTGCATACTAAGGTCTGTTTGGAGTGCCACAAGGTTCTGTGCTTAGACCAGTCCTTTTTACTTTATATATGCTTCCCCTAGGCAACATAATTAGAAATCACTTGCTGTAAATTTCCATTGTTATGCTGATGATACACAACTGTATCTATCTATCTATGAAAACAGATGAAACTGATCAGTTATCTAGACTTAAAACATGTTTTGAGAACATAAAAGCCGAGATGACCTGTAATTTCTTGGTGTTGAATTCAGACAAGCTGAAGTTATTGTTCTTGGCCCCAAACACCTCAGAAACTCCTTTTCTAAGGATATAATTTCTCTAGATGCCTTGCCCTCTAGCACAACTGTAAGGAACCTCAGAGTTTTTTTCAATCAAAATCTGTCTTTTGCCTCTCATATAAAACAAACTTCTAGGACTGCTTTCTTTCAGTTGCGTAACATTGCAAAAATTAGACATATCCTGTCCCAAATAGACACCTAAAAATTAGTACACGCATTTGTTACTTCTAGGCTGGATTACTGTAACTCCATATTATCTGGTTGCCCCAACTCTTAGGTCTCTCCAACTGGTGCAGAATGCTGCTACACGTGTTCAAACAAGAACCAAGAAAGGGATCATATTTCTCCTGTTTTAGCTTCTTTGCACAAGCTCCCTGTAAAATCCAGAATTCAAAGCTCATAGTTCCCTACCAACCCTCAAGACCACTGCGCTCTGAAAATGCAGGGTTACTTGAGGTTCCCATAGTCTCCAAAAGAGGATGGGAGCTAGAGCCTTCAGTTACCACGCTCCTCTTTTATGGAATCATCTTCCAGTTTCAGTCAGGGAGGCAGACACCGTTTACACTTTCAAGGATAGACTTAAAACCTTCCTCTTTGATAAAGCATATAATTAGGGCTGGCTCAGGTTGCCTGGACCAGCCCCTAGTTAGGGACTCTCTATGATGTACTGAGCTCCTTTTTCCTACTCTTGCTCCCTCCATCTGCAAATGCTCATATCTGTTTATTGCATTCCTGCTCCCTTGTTTGCTAGTTTTCCCAGATCCTGGCTGCAGTCTTAGCTGTGCCTGATTGTGGTGATAGCTGTGCTGGTGCTGTGACCCTGCCTTCAGTCATACTCGTGCTGCACTGATACTGTAACCCCGGCTTGCCCTGATCGTGTCTTGGTTTTAACATTGCTGTGGTCGTGTCCAAGGCTACGCCTGTGTTGTGGGTCCTGGTTACACCGATGCTGTGATCGTGCTTGACACAACCTTCTAGTGCCATTAATATGTGTCACGCCTCCACTATCAATATACGCATGGGACTTTTATGAACGCCCCACAATAATAATATATATAATAATAATAATAATAATAATAATAATAATAATAATAATGATAATAAATAATAATAATAATATGATATGCATTTGTTACCATATTGCTGTGCATCTCTCCCCCTCTCCCCTTTTCTCTTCCCCTCTCTCTTTCTCTTTCGTTTTTGTCATTATTATAATTCAATTGTTTTTTACAACATGTATTGTACATCTGTCCATCCTGGAAGACGGATCACTCATCATCCTCTGCCGCTCTTCCTGAGGTTTCTTCTTTTTTTCCCCTCATTTCAGGGGTTCTTTTTCTGGAGTTTTTCCTTAGGTGATGTGAGGAACTAAGGGCAGAGGGATGTACGCTGTAAAGCCCTCTGAGGCAAACCATGTTTTGTGATAATCCAAATCCAAATCCAAATCCAACTTTATTTATAAAGCACTTTAAAACAACCACAGTGGACCAAAGTGCTGTACAGAAGTAAAATACAAGACAGATTAAAAGACATAAAACAAGAACAAATATGTATATACACACGTGCACATACATACACATACATACACATACATATACATATATATATACATATATATATATCATACATATAAATAAATAAAATACATAAAATAAAATAACAATACATTCAACATCATCACATGATGCTAAAAAGCCAGGGAGAAGAGATGTGTTTTAAGATGGGATTTAAAAACAGACAGAGAGGAGGCCTGTCTGATGTGTAGAGGCAGATCATTCCATAGTTTAGGAGCTGCTACAGCAAAAGCACGGTCACCTCTGAGCTTACGCTTAGTTTTAGGTACACTCAGGAGCAGCTGATCAGCTGACCTGAGAGAGCGGAGGGGTGTGTAAGGCTGCAGCAGTTCGGAGAGGTAGGGGGGAGCGAGACCATTTAGGGATTTAAAAGTAAATAAAAGAATTTTAAAGCTGATCCTAAAATGTATGGGCAACCAGTGAAGTGAGGCTAAAATGGGGGAAATGTGCTCGTGCTTACGTGTGCCAGTTAATGTGCCAGCCTAGTGGTCACAAAGGCGTGGATTACTGTTTCAAAGTGCTGCTTTGAAAGATTGGTTTAATTTTGGCAAGTTGCCTCAACTGGAAGAAGCTCGACTTAACAACCGAACTGATTTGACAATCGAGCTTGAGATCAGCATCCACTTTAAACCCAAGATTTGTGACGGTTGGCTTGATGAACTGGGCCAAGGAACCCAGATCTACAGGGGGGGGCCCAGTGGTGCCACCAAAAACCATCACCTCTGTCTTTTCCTCATTAAAATTTAAAAAGTTTAAAGCCATCCATGCCTTTATGTCATCTAGACACCTGAGTAGCGGTTTGACAGAATAGGAATCTTTCTTTTTGAGAGGGACATAAATCTGACTGTCATCCGCGTAACAGTGGAAGGAAATACCATGCTTCCTCAGTATGGAACCAAGTGGAAGCAAGTAGAGCGAGAAAAGAAGAGGCCCTAAAACTGAGCCCTGTGGGACCCCACATGAGAGACGAGAAGAGGAGGACACAGAGTCACCAAGGCTGACACAAAAGGTTCGATCAGCCAAGTATGACCTGAACCAGTCCAGTGCTACACTCCTGATACCCACCCACTGTTTCAAACGAGAGATTAAAACCTCATGGTCCACTGTGTCAAATGCAGCAGTTAAATCTAAAAGCACAAGAATAACACAGTCACCAGAGTCAGTGGCTAAAAAAATATCATTAAAAACTCTTAAAAGAGCTGATTCGGTGCTGTGCAAGGTTTTAAAACCAGATTGGAAGACCTCAAGTATTTTGTGCTCTTCCAGAAAAACCATTAATTGGCTGCAAACTATCTTCTCAAGGATTTTTGACATAAAAGGCAATTTAGAGATAGGCCTGTAATTTGAAAGAACAGTAGTATCTTGTCGAGGTTTTTTAATAAAAGGTTGTACTACTGCATGTTTGAATTTTTAGGGACCACCCCTGAGGACAAACTACTATTGATAAGTGTCAGGACAGAGGACCCTATTGTGGGGAGAACTTCTTTAAAAAGTCGAGGTGGGACCACATCATTTGAGAACCTGAGGGCTTCAACTGACCAACAGTCTTCTGTAACAAGGACAGAGTCACGGGTTCAAACCTGTCAAAGACAGCAGAGCAGGATACAGAGACTGAAGTGTCATACGCAGAGGATGAGATGAAAGCCCTAGTGGAGGCAACCTTATCAATGAAAAAGTGAAGAAAGTTTTCACACACAGCAGGGGAGGACTCCATACAGACAGTCTGTGTGGCATTAAGAACAGAATCAATGGTCTTAAACAAGACACGAGGCTTATGACAGTTTGACAGAATAATATCAGAAAAATGTTTTCTTTTAGCATCTTTCACAGTTGTTTGATAATGACGCCAGCAGTCTCTTAAAATTTGAAATGACACCTGCAGTTTGTCCTTTTTCCACTTTCGTTCAGCTCTACGGCACTCGCGTCTGACAGCACGGGTTGTGTCATTCAGCCAGGGTTCAGATTTAATCCTAGGCTGCCTGTTTTTTAACGGAGCCACGGTGTCTAAAACGGATTGGCAGGTGGAATGAAACCATGAGCTGAGCTCCTCCGTATCGTTGTCCAGACACTCAGTGACACAGTTATGAGTCTGACTAAAAACGGCCAAGAACTGAACAGCAGTGGAAGGGTTAATAATGCGACAGCGTCGGGCAGCAGCGCGAGGTTTAACTGTATTACAGGCAAGAGCAACCTCAAATACTACAGGCATATGATCCGAAAACACTGCGTCACAAACCCTAAGTTAAAAACAAGTAAACCAAAAGATAAAACA
Organism: Plectropomus leopardus; assembly: GCF_008729295.1. Lineage (NCBI taxonomy): Eukaryota > Metazoa > Chordata > Actinopteri > Perciformes > Serranidae > Plectropomus > Plectropomus leopardus. The sequence goes on along the minus strand of NC_056485.1, from coordinate 224,432 downwards.
AGATCAAGTGTGTGTCCGCGTTCTTGTGTGGGACCAGACACAGACTGCACAAGATTAAAAGAGTCAATGAGGCTTAAAAAGTCCTTTGCCATTGGCTTATCAGGACAACACACATGAACATTAAAATCCCCAACAATAAGGACACGGTCATATTTAGGCATGATTTCAGCCAGGAAATCAGAGAACTCAGTTAAAAAGTCCTTATTGTATTTGGGAGGCCGATAGACCACTGCACACAACACAGTGTGAGAGCGACAAACTTCAAACAGGCTCAGTTCAAAGCTGGTGAACGAGGATGGAAATGATAGCTGCTTACATTTATAGTGATTCTTAAAAACAGTGGCAGTTCCTCCACCTCGGCCCGACGTCCGCGGGGAGTTAAAATAGCAGTTCGGTGAAAGCGCTGGACTCACCAACACTCAGCCAGGTCTCAGTCACACAGAGAAAGTCCAATCCTCGGGACGTGAAGAAATCCTGAAGAACAAAAGTTTTATTCGCTAGAGATCTAGCGTTTACCAGGCCAAACCTGACACGAACCGGCGGCTCCGCGGCGTCAGCTGTCCGGGGAGCCCAACTCAGAGGCCGCAGGTTACACAGATTCACTCGGCACCGGCGGGGACGGGGAGAGCGGGGGGCGCGGGACTGGAACACCTCATCCGGGCCGACAACAGGCCAAGAAGCAAAGACGCGAGGCATCGCTCCAAACGGGGGTCCAGGAAGCCGTAGAAGAACGCGCCATGCAGGCCTTCAGCCTCACCAGCTGACCGCTGCGTTTACCTCGGCGGTGGGGGCGCTTACGCCAGTGAGGTGGAGCTAGGGTGTGGCAAAGGTGAGCTGGAATCCCAGATAAAAATGGGGGCAAAGTTTTGTGTCCAGTATCATCCCACTTCACCAGATCTTGGGTAGTAAGACGAATATCCAACAGTGTTTGGCGATCGTACACCAGTAGAGAGTTGACATTGTAAGTAACAAGTGACAGAAACAGCACAAACACACACAATGCTGGCAGAGACAGACAGCAGGCCACACACACAGGCGCCATCTTCAGGTCTTTATGAAGGAGGGAAAATAGGTTGGCTCAGGTCCAACTGTTTGGTAGTGCCCAGAGGTCTATATAATGGGCTATACAAATAAAATTGACTTGGCTTGAAATAATTCTGGATAATTTAATAGATAATAATTCATCATATGTTTATTACAGTGTAACATACCATGGTCAAATGAAATTGTAAATGCCCTCCTTTTTTATTTCTTAGAAAATAACATTTGATAATTTAATGATATATTGACTGCCAAGTTGGAAATTTCAGTTCCCAGTTTTTGTTTATGAAATCTGGTCACCTCATAGCCTACTTCAGTACAGTACTTAAATAAATGTAATTGGCAACTCTTATACTCAGGCCACATAAATGTTTGGGCTGGATCACAGCTATGCATTTCATTCATTTCCTCTGGTTCCCAACCTGAAGGTTTCGATCCAACAGTGGGTCGCCAAAGCTTCCCAGGGGTTCATGAGGCCCTCTTTGTTTTAAAGGCTGTTAAAAACATAATAAAATAAAATAAAACAAAATAAAATAAAATAAGTACGATAATTAAATGCTATTGTATTTTTAAAGTTAAAATTAATGTTTAAAATATGCCTTTTTTAATCTCATGGAGCACTGTGAGGAACTAAACACAAGCTGTACTCAGAATCTCTACTTAACAGCCTCATCCTGTCGTAGAAAAGATCAAGGAAAACTGATCTGATTAAATGTTCACAGGAAATAATCAGCACAAAATTAACATAATTGCCAATTTAACACAAACGTCCTGCACTTAAGCATTTGGGTAATTTGTAGAGTTTATCAGTTGTTCTTTAATGTTAACGTTATGAATTTAACATAATATAAAATATTCCTAAAATACGTCATCAGTTTATTCAATGAGAGTAAAGAAGTCCCTGAAGGAAGTCCAGCCATATACTAAGTTTTAACCTAGTCTTGTTTGAAATCGCATCAAGATGTCTTGTAATTCCACCCAGCCTGCCTTTGGAAGAATTCATTCAGGCCTCCAACTCACATTTCAAAACAGAACCCTAAAGCAAAGCTTTGCAGTTTTCCATCTAAAACTGCCAGTTGTAGAGGAGCAAATCAGCATTGCATTTCAGCGACCTTATAAACAAAACAGATATTTAAAAGTCTTTGGATCCTCCTACCTTTTTTTTGTTGGTTGGGCAGATATAGAAGCTGGTCACCACAATTGTTGTCCCTGGCATCAGATTGAGTTTGGTGTAGGTGGTTCCATAGTCAGTAGACCTGAAAGCAGGAGACACAAACATGATTTATAACTGTTGTGCAGCAATGGGTAGTGGTCGGGCATATTGAGGAGCAAGAAGAAAGCCTAATAGCTATCCTAGACATAGCAATGGAGAAATGTTAGGAAAGGGAAGGAGACGAATAAACAGAAAAGAAGAAGGGGAGAATGACAAAGTTCAATGAAAACACAAGAAACTTGTGCTTCAAGACAGTCTAAAGATAAAAAAGAAGAAGGGGAGGTTGACGAAGAGGAAAAGTACGAAGAGTAGGAATACATTTTTTTTTAAGTCCATGAGGATCCATCAATAAAACTTTCAGGGCAAAAATATCATTAATCCTTGAAATACCTTTGAAATCATGTGTTTCTAATGCACACAGCACAATGTCTTTTTGGCTTTTTACACAGATTGATTGATCGATACATGAAAAAAGATGTTTAAAGTTGCTATTTTGCCATTGACTGCTATAGGCTACATGATGGCAGAATATAAAATGCTGTTGGAGATTTATTCAGTGAGAATTTGCAGTAGCTGTTTACAATAATATTTACAGTGACACATTTTGATGCACTGTGGGCTCAATTTTTGATCATTTGAAAATGTATGTGTAGGACAGATGCTGTGAACTCAGTCTGGTGGTAACTGAGCAAAAATGTGGGGGGAGATAGGTTAAATTAGTTTTACAGCTTTTGATAACAACAGAGTGATGGACTTCAAAATTTGCTCTAGGTTGGATTTTTAAAAAGTGTCTTCCCAGTCAGACCTACAGTTTAGTGAAGATGAAAAGCCTTAGGGCATACAGGTGATTAGTTATGAATTTTAAAGTTTTGACCTTTAAACAGTCGTCGTAGTGCCACCGTCAGGACTACTGACCCCCAATTCCTGTTGGGGAGGTTTAGCATAGGACTGGACCTACGTCTGAAGTTTGGTTTATTTTCATGCATGAGATACACACAAAAGGCATGGTATGGTATGGTATAAAAGTATAAACGTTTAGAATGACCTCTTAAAGTGCTTGCTGCACATACAACATGTAAAATTACATTTATGGACTTTCCTTGGTTCTACTTCACCAAACCTATCTTGCATTCTAAACTAACAGCAGCTCCATGAATAAACTTTGTGTTGGCAAAGGGAGATTAAATCAGTAAAATGCTGTGGAGAGGGCGGCCTGCTAATTCTCTCAAACTGCCCCAAAGGCATCATATCAGCTCTCTGTTACCATATTACCACTCTGTGGTCCGTGGTCTGAGCCCAGTGACAAATCAAAAAGGCTGGATAACCTGTCACTACCACAACAATGCTAAAACAGCCTCAGGCTAGCAATAAAGTACTGGCCAATCCCTGCCAGCTTTAAGAGCAGGTATTGGGTACTGTGTGTGCTGAGATTAATTGCTAGCTGCTGGATTGTTTTTCCAGTACACCTCAGTAACACCCATCAAGCGGAGTGAAGGTGAATGTTTGTGACAGGTTTTTAAAAACGGCGCAGGTTGCAGCTCAGCAAGGCTTAGGAAAGATGACTACTCATGGATAATTTATGTCTCAAATTCCTTTCAGGAATATGCAGTGTTAAGAAAGAAACTGAATTTCACTGAGTTCAAAGAGGTTAAAGGATGCTGATGTAACTTCTTCTGCGGGAATACTCAACTTGTTTTGCTTGGGGGCCACTTTTGCAAAATGACAGGAGGCCAGGGGCAAGTTGCAGCAACCCCATACATGTTTCTAGGTTTTTAGGACATTTCTCTGACTGTAGGGCATTTTTGGACTTTAGGGTGTTTCTAGGATTAGAGGAAATTTCTATGACTTTAGGGAGTTTCTATGATTTTATGATGTTTCTAGGAGATTAGGACATTTCTCTGATTTAGGACATTAGCGTCTTAGCTAGGACCTCTGTTGGGGGGTGTGGGAGATCCTTCACTGGTCCTTTTTTTTTAATAAACAAGCTCTAGATTTTGTTGTATGCACTCTGGAAACTCATGTCGACTTAAAGTACAAGCATAATGCCCAGTGTGAATCATTTTATTTTTATTAAATTTTTAATTAATTTAATTTAATAATTTAATTATTGTGCTGCATTTGCTTCTACTAGTGTGCAGATTTTAAAAGCTTTCTGGGCAATATTTTGAAAGCAATCCACCAGAGAGGAAAGGAGATGCTGCAGCATTTAGCTGAGGGTTGATGGTTCAACAGGAGGGAGCCTGAAAGAACAGGTCCTGATGAAAGAGAATGATGAGCTAGCACGTCAGCCTGGTTAAAGATGAGAGGACTCACTCCTTTGCGCAGTGGGACATCAACCACTGACAGACACACACACAATGGGGCACATACACACTCTAAACCCCGCCAAGCCATTCAGCAATCAGCTCTCCCACAGCGTTCTGATGCAGCTGGAGAAAATGGAGTGGCATAGCAGGGGTGAGCCATTTCTCTGCAGTGAGCTGGCAAGTGTTTTCATCTTCCTCACTGGCCTGTGTGCAGTGTTTAACCTGGGATCACTTGGAGGACATGGGCAGATTTAATGCTGATGGCTAAGTTAGCAGCCACAGCTCAGTGCTTATCAAAAAACCACACTTGTGGATGGTGTGCAGGCCTGATGTGCAGAGACTGGGAGGCTGCATCTTCATGGTGTGATTTCAAAAACCACGCTGAACAGTCACATTCAATTCTAATGAGTTCAGAGGAAGATAAACATTTTGAATTTTTGAGTGTGGTTCATATCTTTTTTATTCTTTTTGTTAAACACACTACAGGGGCATAACCATGATTATTACTCTTGGTCAGCAGTTAAAAAACATGCCAAATCATTTATCAATGTATAACATACATTTTGTGACTGCTTCCTTACCTTGCATGCAGATATTTGTTTTGTTTCATACCAATAGATATATTATTATCAATTTACAGAGACTTAAATCTTCTTGTAATGCAAAATACCAACAATTCAAACTGGGAAGAGCCTATTATAATATGATTATCATTTTTTAAATATTATCATTATTATTTATTTCACAATAAGTGGAAACTTCAAAGTAAATCGAGTAGGTGGTGGTAATGTGTGCAGTGTGTAGCTTCGCTGTCTCTCTTGCTCTCTCTCTGTTTATCAATATTACTACTATTGATATTACTACTACTAGGGGAGTGTGAACTCTGTACCAGGGAGCAATTGGTGTGAGTCCACGTGCGTGCACACACACATACACACATACACACACCCATAGGGCTTACAGTTAGCATCACATACCAAATGATTATCAATTGCCTTAATGACAGAGTTGAGCTGTTTCAGTGTGGGTGAGAGTTTGTTAGGACCATTAAATGGCCCAGTGTCTGGTGTCAGCAACTGCTGCTGTGTTAGCTTGTGCTAACCAGGCAGATGGTGAACTGAATATTGGGAGAGCATTTTATAAACAGTCCTTCAGTGCTGCACGTAACCTGTAACATAGATGGTAGCAACAGCACATTTGCAGATTTTTCTAATGTTTATTTTCAATTTATGGTTTAATATGCTAATTAAAGCCTAGTTGTTCAAGAAATGGAATTCATATTGCACTTGGTGTCCATTGCAGACAATTTATGATTCTGTTCCTACATAAGATTTTGTTGTGAGTTCTTAAGTACTCTGTAATAATTTGTTTATGTCATCCTCTGTGCTTATTTCCTTCATCTTCATCCTGCACGTTTTTGTACTTATTTATTAATATAGTTTATTTTGCACAGTTATCTTGCTATTTTGCTATCCCTTTGCTGCTGCAATGTTGGAAATTTCCCCACTGTGGGACTAATAAAGGATTATCTTATCTTATCTTAATGCAAGTACTCAAATATGGAAAATACATAAAATGCCCCTATCATACACAGTGCAGCTGTATACACCCCATGAGTTCATAGAAGAACTATAATGGCTGTCAAAACACAGCATGGCTGTAAACAAAACATCACCTGATGATATAATAACAGGACTGTCGCCGCCTTCGGCTCTGTCAGCACTTATCCAATTTGAAACAGCAACGATGAATGGGAAAAGAGCTACACTCGGGTCATCGCCTCTACTGACCAATGTTGTAACTTCATCACTCACTGTGATGGACAGACTGCTGTATTGAGGACTTTGCCCTCTGGAGTCCAGCCAAAAACATTAATTACTACAGCCTTAACTGTATCTAACATGAAAGTAGTGACTGTGTGGAAGGGAGCAAATTACTCAGAAAACCTCCTGTAAAATTAACCTAAGACGGTTGTCCAAGACGTACCCAAATTAAACTGAGAGCTGTTCTTGTTTCATTTTTAGTACATGAACTTGCATGGTCTCATTTAAAAGGTAAAACTCTAAAGTTTTATCCCCAACAGTCAGAATCTCTGCATGTGCTTTTTTCATTGAGTTACATAAGTGTAAACACACTAAAATAACACATGTTTTTATCCTTGCCCAGTTTTTTCCATGGTCCCCTGTTTTGGTAAAAAGTCTCCCATTTTTAAATGCTTCAATGTACAGTCATAATTTTGGGCTCTACTGAAAGCTGCCACTTAGAGGTATCCTCTCAAGTTAAATATACACCATCAGCATTACTCATTCAGAGTAACAGAAGCATAAAAACATTAAAAGGTATTTTTGTAACTTTGTGCACAAACGCTCCATATAAAAAATAGTAAAAATAAGAGTTGTAGTTTAAAACAAGTTTATTTCAAAAGTAAAGCACAGCAAACTTTTTACATATCATCACATGTACATATTCACAGCAAACCTTCAGTGAACTATTTACACAGTATTTCTCTCTCTCTATATATATACATACATATATATATGAATATACAGTATACACAGCGGCACATCACAGATAGAGCACTTTAGTGGTGTCTTCATCCCGCAGTACCTCTTTGTAGAGTGGAGGGATGGCTCCTCCTCTGATGAATTACTGTCCTGCTCTTCCATTGTGTGTGGCCACTTGCTTGCAGGGGCAGAAGTACCTGGCTCCCAGGTAATGCGCTTATCTGTCGAAATATACAGTTATAACACAAAAATACCTTATAAAAGCAGTTATACGTCGAGACACAAGCATGAAAAACAAATAGAAATAGTAACACTAACTATCCCACCTCCCCTCTCCATTACAGGTCCCTTCGGTAAAAAAAAAAAAAAAAAAAAAAAAAAACGACACACAATTCACAATTCAAATTAAAGCTTATTTTTGTCGAAATATACAGCAATACACACACATAAAGATATAATATAATAAAATACTCACTTGTCAAGGGTGATAATCCTCTCCATCCATCAATAGCTCCTCCGCCACTGAGGCGTGAGATTCTTCTGTCCTGAGAAAACTGAACACTGGACTAATTGCTCTCGCATCGACCACAGTATATTTTGTTTTAGGAGTTTTTTGGCCATATTCACTCTTTTTCTCAACAAAACACACTCAAAACAGATGCACTCTGACAATAGCACATGAAGCGCACCGGAGTGCACCAGCTGACTTTCCTGTCACGCAGGGGGTTCCCCCTCTTCTACTGTGACCAACTCCATGAACCACCATATGCCTGTGTTCAGAATTTTGTTGGCTAAATGAAACGTCAATCATCAGCATACTCAGTTGCAACTGATGGGTGTTCTACACCCCCAAAGAGAGGCAGGCCCCTTGTTCCTTGCAGGCACTCATTGACTTTAGCAGTCTCTAAACTTTATACAGAAGCTCACATTGGCTCAAACAAAATGTCAATCACAAGAGGAGATCCCAGTCACCATTTTGATACCGCGGGACTGGCATTTCATGCATGCATATGAGGATTATCACAGAAAATACAGCAAAAATATTGTACATTTACTGGATGGTCTGAAATGATGCTAAGGGTGTATCTGGATATTTATTGATGTTATAATGTGCCTGGACTAAATATTTTACTGGATTTGATCTTCTGGATCTCTGGGAGTGTATCACAGCTGTTTTTGTTCCAATATTATTGACATGTGGTGATCCTAAACCACCGTCTTGCAAGTTGCGATTGTTTGTTTTTCTGATTTAAGTGGTTATAGAACCTGCTGTGGTGGTTGTATCTTGACACAGCCAAAATACATCAAATCACAAGATTCACAGCTTTCTGGTGATATGCGGCATGCCATATAGCGCAATGAATGGCTGCTCTATTAATAGCACAATGTAATCCTGATGTGTTAGGGCCCATGGCGGGCCCCTTCCTTTGTATCAGGATAAAGTACGGTATATGTACTGTATCATTTGCAGTTGCTGAGATAAATCATAAAGCATGGTGTAGACTTTTGTGACAGGATTCAGTTGTAAAACATGGATTGCTTATTTAACCCAGTGTTAACACAGTATTGCCATTATTGTAGTAAAACTTACTGGACTGTCCTTTTACATTTACTACATACTATATACATACTATATAAGAAATACTAAAAACTAAATATTTTTGGATAATGAAAAATAATCTCATTAATTCACCAACATGCTTAGACCACTGATCAGCACAGACTGTCAGGGTATGCACATCGACTATATTGCTATAATTAACATTGTTTGGAACAAACAAGTGGTAATCTATGTTTAACCAAGAGGTCTGTAAAGTCTTCACCCTATAACACACCCTTCATTAGCAGGACCGTGGCCATGTTCAGGGGAGGCCTTACGCCCAGAGACACATTTCATCATCTAGACTTTGGACACTAGATGCCCTATCTCTCTGTCCTCACTGTCACACCACGGTTCTGTTACCAGTGAAAATTATTCAAACCAAAAACAGCTGATTCCAGAGAGGAGACAGAAGCTGCACATTTTGTTGGTGAGGTTTTTGTTCCTTTCTTTTTTGCATTTTTTTTCTTGTTTGGGGGGGGTATTGACCGGCTATCACTAATAAGGCTAAATTAGAGATTAGCTTGGGGTTGCTGTGGAAGGTCAGCAGTAATGATGGTGAGCTAATATGAGAGCTCATTTTGCACTGTCCGCTGTCCAGACCTTTGGATTCATAGGCTGGTTGGGAGCTATTGTAGATTTATGAGGAGTAATTGAGTGTGGGGAAGATGAGAGGAGAGGGGGGAGTGCAGGGAGGAGGAGAGGGGAGAAGGGGTTGGAATAATTTGGGGTGAGAAAGTGTTGTCTACTCTCTGCAGAGCCCTGACGCCCTGCTGCTCATTTATTCAGAATTAAGTATAAACTGAATGAGTCACATGTCCAAATCACACCAAAATCCACATCCCATATCCTTGGGACCCCAATAATGCACTCACCAAGTGAATAATTGGTTCCTGAGAAATGCGTAGGACATACTTGTAGCGGTTAATAATAACTACGCTAAAATTTGAACTTTGCACTCATTAAAGAAAAAGGGGCACCATTCTCGCCGCGGCAAAAGGAAGCGAAAGGAAGCCTGAAGAGAAGCCTGAAGAGGCTTGAAGAGTGAAACAAAAAGAAGCAAAAAGTGAAGAGCAGAAGACTTGAGAAGAGAGATGAGAGAAGAGCTTGAGAAGAGAGAGTCTGAGCTGAGCTCACTCAGTTTTTATCTTTCAATTTGGGGTGCGGATGGAAGGCGGAGTTAGCGAACTTTTGCGCCGAGCGATTGCACATCTGGCATTAGTTTCTAAAAGACCTAATGTAATTTAGAAGACATTTATTTCTCTGTATTTTATGACGAATTACGCGATCTAACCCCGTTGTGTATAAATTCACGTATCTCATCATCACTATAGTCTCATCACAGTAATTTCAAATACATGTTAGGAGATCTAAAGGCAATTTATAACGTAACACATGACTCTGAAGATCCTTTGCTCAATTCTGTTAAATGACCACACATAACATAACATTGTACCATGGATTCTAACAAACTTGATGATTACTTAGATATAGGATTACTCTTTAACATTATACAATGAATGCAAAATAAGATGTAACTATAAAGTAAAGGTTACGAGATTACTGATAATTAAGGTCACTAGATGGCAATAGGGCTCCATCACAAAAAAGGGAATAAAACATGCTTTTACCTAAATCATTCAAATTAAATTAAAAAAAAGAATGGGAGTTGGCCCTACTTCTTCATCAAAGCACATAGACAAACTCTTACCTACAAAGAGAAGGATTAGAGAATTAAGCTAAACTTTAACTCGCAACCTTGGTCCAAGCGATTCTGTCAGATGTTAGTCTCAACACAGGGATGTATAATGACTTTACAACATGTCCTGCCTTTTGTCATCTCAGCAAGGGGGGCAATGAATGACTGTTGCTTCATATGCCTGAGTGACCCCAGGAGGTCATTCAGATGTCTTACATCCTGTTGTATGCTGGATGTGGCCTCCAGAATGCCTACCTCCCACAGCATCTTGTGATGGAAAGGGTCAAGTACTGACACTTCCTGTGGCTTAAGAGCAGAATGTGTTTGCAGATGCCTACATGGAGTATCATTTAAGTTAATTAACAACCCTCTGTTGGATGTTTTGGGTTCATAAAACAGTGTCTCTTGACGTGGCCCCACTTGCCTAGGGGACTTTGAGCTCTGGAGTTCCTCAGAGGGAAAATGTAATGACCACGCCAAGGCAGTCCACTACATACTATATAAGAAATACTAAAAACTAAATATTTTTGGATAAATATACATACATACACACATACAAATGTTGGGATTCCCGTCTATACATCTGGCGAACGTCCGCTCCTTGGCAAATAAAATGGATGAGTTGCTGCTTCTCAGCGCCAAAAACGGGGACATTAGCAGATCCGCCGCCCTGTGTTTCACTGAAACCTGGCTCAGTGAACACATCCCAAACAGCGCACTACGGCTGCCGGGCTTCCAACTGTTCCGAGCGGACCGCATCTCAGAGCTGTCGGGGAAAACAAGGGGAGGAGGAATCTGCTTCTATATAAACGAAGGTTGGTGTAAAGATGTCACAGTGTTGAAGAAGTCGTGCAGCCCTCACCTAGAAACACTCTTCATAAACTGCAGACCATTTTATTCACCGCGGGAGTTTTCCTCGTTTGTTCTGGTCGGAGTGTACATCTCACCTCAGGCCTGTGTAACTAACGTGTTACAACAACTGGCCGACCAGATAACAGACGTGGAGAAACAACATCCAGACTCCTTCATCATCATTCAGGGGGATTTTAATAGCGCGAACCTCACCCATGAACTCCCAAAATACAGGCAGCACATCAAGTGGGTCCCACCAGGGACACAAACATTCTGGACCACTGTTACACAGTTATAAAGGACGCTTATCGCGCTGTCCCCCGTGCAGCTTTAGGTCTCTCTGATCACTGTCTGCTTCATCTCATCCCCACATACAGGCAGAAATTAAAAACTTCCAAACCTGTGGTGAGGACAGTGAAGAAATGGACAACAGAGTCAAAGCTGGAGTTACAGGCCTGCTTTGACTGCACTGATTGGGGGGTGTTTGAAGCTGCAACCACTGACCTGAACGAACTGACTGACACTGTGACATCATACATCAGTTTTTTGTGAGGACATGTGTGTGCAGACCAAGTCCTTCTGCACATACAGTAACAATAAACCATGGTTCACTGCCAACCTGAGGAAGCTGCGTCAGATCAAAGAGGAGGCCTACAGAAGTGGGGACCGGGCCATGTACAGGCAAGCCAGGAATCAGCTGACCAAGGAGATCAAAGTAGCTAAGAGGAGCTACAGTGAGAGGCTGAAAAAATCGCCTCTCAGCCAGCGACTCTGCGTCAGCGTGGAAAAGCTTGCGGCACCTAACCAACTACAGGAGCCCATCCCCCCACCCTGTAGAAACCCCCAGACTGGCCAACGACCTCAACAACTTCTACTGCAGGTTTGAACAGCAACCTTTCACACCTCTCACCCCCACAAAAGGACTACCTGCACCCCCCATCCCCCCTACCTCGAACATCCTGCCTGCACTAACAATCTGGGAGGGGGATGTGCGTCGCCTGTTCCACAAACAGAAGATCAGGAAGGCTCCAGGACCTGACTCTGTGTCTCCCTCCTGCCTGAGAGTCTGTGCTGACCAGCTGGCGCCCATCTTCACCCGGATCTTTAACCGATCCCTGGAGCTGTGTGAAGTGCCCTCCTGCTTCAAACGCTCCATCATCATCCCGGTCCCCAAAAAGCCCTCCATCACAGGATTTAATGACTTCAGGCCCGTCGCTTTGACATCCGTAGTCATGAAATCCTTTGAGAGACTGGTGTTGAGCCACCTGAAGGCCATTACAGGCCCCTTGCTGGATCCCCTGCAGTTTGCCTATCGGGCAAACAGGTCGGCGGATGATGCAGTCAACATGGGACTCCACTACATCCTGCAACACCTCGACACCCCTGGGTCGTATGCAAGGATCCTGTTTGTGGACTTCAGCTCAGCCTTTAACACCATTATCCCCGAAATCCTCCACCACAAGCTCTCCCAGCTCACAGTGCCTGCCTCCACCTGCCAGTGGATCATCAGCTTCCTGACTGACAGGTGGCAGCAGGTGAGGCTGGGCAGCATCATGTCGAGCACCCGGTCCATCAGCACCGGTGCCCCCCAGGGGTGTGTCCTGTCTCCGCTGCTCTTCTCCCTCTACACTAACGACTGCACCTCAGGGGACCCGTCTGTGAAACTCCTGAAGTTCGCGGACGACACCACCGTCATCGGTCTAATCCGGGATGGTGATGAGTCTGCTTACAGACAGGAGGTGGAGCAGCTGGTCCACTGGTGCAGTCTGAACCACCTGGAGCTGAACCCGCTCAAGACTGTGGAGATGACAGTGGACTTCAGGAGAAACCCACCCACACTCTCCCCCCTCACCATCCTCAATAACACAGTGTCTACTGTGGACACTTTTAAGTTTCTGGGAACCACAATCTCCCGGAACCTGAAGTGGTCCTCCCACATTGACACAGTCCGGAAAAAGGCCCAGCAAAGGTTATACTTCCTGCGACAGCTCAGGAAGTTTAACCTGCCACAGGAACTGCTGATCATCTTCTACACTGCCATCATTCAGTCTGTCCTGTGCACAGCCATCACTGTCTGGTTTGGATCTGCCACCAGACAGGACAGGATTAGACTGCAACGAACAATCAGAACTGCAGAGAGAATCATTGGGGCCGACCTGCCCTCCATCCAGGACCTTTACCGGTCCAGGATCAGGAAACGGGCAGGCACCATCTCTGCAGACCCATCACACCCCGGTCACAAACTGTTCGACTCCCCTCTGGAAGGCGTTACAGAGCACTGTATGCCAAGACCACCAGACACAAAGACAGTTTCTACCCCCAGGCTGTCACTCTGATGAACTGTAAATAGTCAGAGTGTCAGAGAGAAAAACAAACAAAAAAACAAAACAAAACAAAACAAAACAAAAAAACAAACAAAACAAAAAAAAAAAAAAAAAAAAAAAAAAACAAAAAATATATATATATATATATATATATATATTTATACTACCTCATGCACAGTGGTTTTTGCACTAAACTGTTAACTGTATATTTTTGAATTACATACTGTACATTTTGTATATATTCCCTATCTCTTCCTTTTGTAAATACAATTACATGTCTATGTCTGTCTTTTTTTCTATTTTTCTTATCCCTAACTTATTTCCCTCCCCTGTACTGTGAGCATTGCCAACCCGGAAAAAATTCCTTGTTCCTCATTTGTTGAACTTGGCCAATAAACGTGATTCTGATTCTGATTCTGATTCTTTAACTAGACATGTAAAGGCACTTCCAGTAAGTCCAGCTCCAGTGGAAAATGGTGGCTGCATGTCCTTTGTTCTCTGAAACAATGGGACAGCCATGTGCCTCAATCCCCAGGGTATTTCACCTTTTGCACCTTAGTTTTAGTCCCTCCCCATGGACTTATCTCCAGACATGATTGGTTCACCACTGAGACCCCCAAGGATGTCACCAAGCCAAGAAGAGAAGCATCTGCTATTCCTCTAGCTCCTGCTCCCAAAGTTCCTCCAAGGAAGGTTGCCGGTCTGGAAGACCCGTGCTGCCCTTCCCCTCTTCCACACCTAAGCTCACACCAGGAGCTGCAGCCTTGTCTCAGCTCTACTTTCCCAGCCTCAAGAGACTAAAGAAGTTAAAAAGTCACAGCTAAGTTGCGAAAAGGAGAACAAAACTGAGATAGCACTGAACTGCTATCACACAGGACCGACCAGCCTCCTCCTGGATCCTTGGAACTGCTCACAAGTGATTGAACCAGAACTGCTTTTCTTCAGCCAGCAAAGCAAAGAACTGGATTTAGTTTATTCATGCCTTGCCATGTCTTGCATGCAACTAAACACCCCTTTTACTAACCAAGGCACCTTATATACATAACAGATCCATACACACACTCATAAATTGCCTCTCAAAAGAAGCACGCAGAGGAACTTCAAGTTCCCGCCCTTTCTTTGTTCCTTTGTCTGAGCAACCACATGGTCAGCTAAGGCCTTCTCTGCTCTGTGGCCATCTTTGATTCAGCATCTTGAATACGGCATCTTGTCGTTGCTTCTGTTGTTCACCTCTGCCTCCAACATACAACACACCAACACACACCTTCTCTTTGTCTCTCTCTCTCTCTCTCTTTACACATCCACACTTGTGTATATATATATATATATATATATATATATATATTAGTACTTAGGATACATAGTGTGTTTGTTTTGTTTTGCTTTCTTTTTGAATAAATGTATTTTGGAATCACATTTGCTGTCTGCTTAATATTGTACAGAAGTGAGTAAATGACCATTTACTGTGTCACTCTGAAATCCTTCACTCTAATTTTGGTCAAAATTATTCATTTAATTATAGATCAGAGTTCCAAATGGATAATTTAGTGTACTTTGAGACTGATTTTATTGATTGGCTATCATTTTTCCCTTTCCAGGAATGGTGCTCCAAGGGGGGATATAATATAAATTAAGTCATATTATTTAACATAATTAATACATATTTTCTAATAATTATCAGTTATTTCTGATAGCCATACTTTAACAATTGATGACCTTTTGCGTTAGGCCTGATCACATAAAGGGTTGCCCCTTGTTAAAGTCGAATCCCTATTCAAAGATTCCTCACTTTATAATTATATAAAAAAAGACTTAAAGAAAAGTTACCACAGACACAAATCATTTGGAAGGGAACATACAGCTGAAATTATAACAGTCGAAGGACATCAATCACTAAAACAGTGAAGTATAGAGGAGGGGCGAACAGGAAAGTGGACATGGAAATGTCAGTAAGAGAGGATGTGACAGAGACAGACACTGCAGGTGAAATTGTATTTTCCTTGATACATGTGACAAAACATAAAGTGGAGGGACTTCAGAGTAATGAGAGGTGCTGAATCAGATTTAATGTCCCAATATGTCATGGTTGCTCAGGCACTTGACGTCTAAGGGTAAAAAAATTGAGATTGTCCACAGGATGAGGGATAAGACAGAATACCAAGATACAGTAAGGGAGCTATTATGTAAGGATATGAGGCAGGTTTCTAAATAATTTTTGATGAATCCACCTTAAGGTCTTCAAAACGTTACCTGGTGATGTTTAATGATAAAGACATGACAGATGGGACACCCAGTGACTCAGCGGATAGAGCACCTGCCCCATGTATGGCAGCTGTGTCCTCGGCGCAGCAGCTACAGGTTTGATTCCGTCCTTGGCCCTTTGCTGCATGTCATCCCCTCTCTCTGTCCCCCCTTTTACAGTTAACGTGTACAATAGAATAAAGGCGTAAAAAGCCCAAAAACAATCTTAAGTGTATCCTTCAAGGCATGTCAAGAACTAAGCTTACACTCTATAATGAGTTCAAACACAGTAAATGATAGAGCAAAGCAGTGGGTTGGTAAACTGAAACTGAGGCTGGCAGATGCTGTCAGTCTGAGTCTGGCCTGAGCAGCCAGATGACCAGACTGTCCCTGGGAGCCCAAATAGCAATCGAGGGGCAGTTGGGAAGGAAGCCAGAGCCCCCTGACAAAACAGAGAATTGAGCCGTATCTGCCTGTGGAGAATGTGTCAGAGATTTTGATCATCTGTAAAACGTGCTGCACTGCCATAGGGCTATGAGGTTGAGAAAATCTGCAATGTAATACGACACAGCTGCTCTGCTGACAAGAGTGTTTAATTATGAGATGAATTTGCTTTCTTGCCAAGGTATCACTCACTGGGGTTTTAGCTGCATCCAAAAGGAATTTGTGCCAGAGCAGGTTAAAGCTTATAACTTGCCTATCTCTCCCATCTTTGAAATAGCAGGGTATGAGCAGGAGATAGGAGCTTTAGATAACAGAAAAGATACTATTTGTGAAAAGTGCTGAAATAAGGCTGCTATTAGCATTAAAGCTAATATACAGAGGTTACAAGCGAAGCATCATAAATACCAACATGTTCTCACGTCATCACATGTTGCCACTTTGCAGTGGACTTCCATGTCTACATATTATGCTTCAGGTGTCCTTGTGTATCTGTGTTGATATTCTGGAATGCTGGTACACTGACATCAATACAACAAAAGCAACAAAGTCAAGGATGGTTAGGACCAGGGGAAGGAGGCACATGGTAAGGTGTAGAAAAAAACATCACATTCAGTTAGGAAGCGAACACAGGACTCCCACATAAAAGTCAGGTGGCTTTTGGTGTTGCGATTTCATGCCAAAGTTACTGTCAGGGTGATATTTTTATGAGTTCGGAATAAGAACGGGTTGGAAATAGATTCTCAACTCAACTCATCACATGTTGCCATTTTGCAGAGGGTTTTACATATAACATTTTAAGTATCCTTCTGCATTTGCGCTGTACGTTCTGGGATGTCGATACTGTGATGTCAACAAATGCACAAAGTGGGACAACACAACCACATGGCAACTAACGCTAGAATATCAGCAAGCACACATGTTGGCACAGATGGTTAGGATTAGGGAAAGGAGGTACATGGTAAGGTGTAGAAAAAAACTTGACATTTACATGGGATGCAAACACTGGACTTCCATGTGAGAGTCTGTGGTTTGGGGGATCCATCCACCACCCCTGGTGTCCCATACATAATGTCATAGCATTTCAACAGGTTCTATCTGGCAGCGTTCTTAACTGACTCCCCATGCACATATCATATGAACGCAGCAAGTGCTGTATGGCCATCAGCTGGCTTATAATAAAGTAGTAACATGTTCTGTTCAGCCGTGTTCTCACCTGATGCTGTCCAGTACTGTTTCATGCTCATGCAAAAGGTGCCTTTTGCCGTCATGAACTTTCACCAAAAGCACTGTCAAAGTGGCGTTATTGTACGAGTTCAAAATGAACGGGCTAAAATACCACCTTACACATTATGCTTTCAACAAGTGCGGTCACACATTATGCTTTTAAATGGTATTGGTTAAGAAATACAATTTCATCACACAGCTCTGTGAGGCTGAGACAATAAGATCTGATGCTAAGGAAAGGGGGGTGCTTCTGTCTGCTTCATACATGGACAGGTCATCAATACTGACCTATTTCTAAGCTGTATCTCCCTTTAAAAATGACCACTCTGCTTGACTGGAGCAGGCAACAACCTTTTTTTTTTAGTTCCTGACTTCAACAGCAGTGCACTGGTTATGGATGACAAAGTTTAGGGAGTCTCAGGTGTGCCCTGGACAAAGGCTTGATGGCCATCTTCTTTGGTCTAAATGTGTTGCACTTGACTGTTGTCTTCCAGAGATTCCATATGTTGCCATCAGAGAAGCTTCAGAATAGTTTTAAGGCAAAAACATTTGAAGATGCCTGTGGGAATGTTTCCCTTGCTACTGCGCCATTCTTTGTGGCCCTGTGGCAATCTGGCAGTGACAGTCACAAAGACAGACTAACAGATTTTAACACTCAGTCTAAGTGTGAATGCGACAACTGAGGACAGTTGTGAATATCTCCAGAAAATGGCCACTATGCAGAGTTCACATAGGAAGTTTTAATCTCTGTCCATCTGAGAAGCAAAAAGACGATTGCTGGACTTCTCATGCCCTTGGGATGACAGTAACAAAGGTGTCAATCACACTGGTCACAACTCATTAAAAGGCAAACAAATCACAGTGACTACAGAAAAGTGTTATGGTTGACAGGCTCATGACAGACGAAGAGAGAAAACTGTTCACAACTGCTTGGTGTTCTGATTAGCGCTACTGTCTACCAAACAAACTGTTTACATGAAAACTTGGGTTATCCAGAAGACCAAGGGCTATGTTTTTGGAGAGAGATACAGCTGTTGATTTATTTATATGTAATCATTCAGCTCTGAGAGCATTGGGTAATTAAGGGCTATCAAGGGTTGGGTTGCAGTGGCTTGGCTCAGCAAGGTAGCCCAGATGTCCCCCTCTGCAGCAACGATCTCCATCTCTTCAGTGGGATCCTGAGATATCCCCACACCAGATGAGATATTAGACCCTCCAGCCTGTATTAGGCCTGCTCCTGGTCTCTTCCCAGCTGGATGTGTTTACAAAGCCTCTACTTTGAAGTGTGCAGGAGGGACCCAGATCAGATGCCTGAACCACCTAAACTGGTGACATGAAGCAGTGATGCTACTCTGTCAGTTTGTTTACATTCCACTGTTTTGACACAAGAACTATCTGTACATCTAAAGACCATGATGAGTTAGAGAGTGTTTTTGGTCATTTACATGAACTGATGCTTCAGTCACCAAACACCAAAAGCCATCTCTCATGGCTGTATGATGCACCACTAGGCATTGTCACCTGTGATTGTGGCCAGCCAGAACAATTCACGGTGTGATGATATGTCACCAGTCTCACTCCAAAGATGTCACATGGTGATGGTCGGCCGGAAACTGTCCATGTAAACCTAAGACATTTTAGGTATCCTCGCCAGAGTGTTCAGAGTGAGAATGGGTTGGGTAACCACGTAATATTAAGGAGCGTAACTGTGCTAATTGGGTGTGTGGTTGGGGAGGGGGAGTATGGAGTTGGCATCCTGTGTGTGTTTTCTACACTTGACCATGTGGCTTTACCTAAACCTTACCATCCATGACTGCCAAATCCAAACTATCATGAAAGTCTGCAATGTTTTGTAAACATAGGGACCGTGCCGCTTCATCCCACCACACATGCATTTGTTGACACCACGGTAACAGGCTGCGTCATCCCACCACGTGAGAATGTGTTGCACCAGATGGCCAGATGACATCTGCCATGGCAGAATGACATGCTGCTGGATGGCATCAGGTTGAAACACTGCTGGTAACAAAGTAATATAAGGAATACAAAGGTCATTGTAAGGCCGAGGGGAGGGATGATGGATGGCTCCAACAAACCCAGGAAGTTTATCCTGGTGGTTGGTGTTCTGTCTTATTGTGATATTGTTTGTTTTTTATTTATTTTTTAAACCTAACCATATTCCCTTTTTGCCTTAACCTAACAACGCGTGCCTTTGTTGCCTAATCCTAAGCATGTGCTTTCGTATATGTTTTATGTATATGTAAGTGCTTCCTACATTGCTAGTAGTCTGAGCAGGAAGTTAGCCAGGATCCAGTGATGCATGCTCAGTAAGTACTTCACAGAAACGGAGAGTCTCCTGAAGCTGCCAATACCACAGGAGCAGAGTTATCAGAAGCAGAGTGCTGCTGCCATTTGAGAAGCTGCTTATGGAAGTCCCGACAGTTCTTCTTGCATATATTTTTACTGTTCACATAACATTATCCATGAATGAGTCTACAGAAGGAAAAAAACAGGTATGCCAAGGTACAATAATCAATTCACATCACAAAGTGTTCGACAGGGGAGCACTCTTATGGCGCATTTCCACTACATGGTGCCAGCTCTACTCAACTCTTGAAACGGGTGGTGGTAGGACCCAGATGCAGTACAACAATAGCCTCTTGCAGTTGGTAATAACTTTTATTGTCACCAACACAGAAATAGCTCAGCTTACAGACAAAGAGTTCGTTCTTCGTGCCGGAAGCACTAACAGTGTCTCTGGGATCGTCACTGAATGAAGAAACGAAGCTTGTACCCTCAGTGGCTGGCGGGGAGGAAACCCCGTAGCTCCACGAGCCGTCTCCACGTGCTGGAACGCCGACTGGGATCGAGCTGAGGGATGGTCTGGAACAAGCAGGGGTTCGGTAACCGGGAAGTCCGTCCGCGGGAGCAACAGTACCGACAGGGATCAGGCAGGAGGATCGTCTTAGCTGAGCGAAGGAGTCTTTACCAGGAGAGCCGTCAGTTTTCCGGAACACCGAAACTGGAAACGTGGTCGAGAACAAAGAGCAGGTAGGTCCGGGGGGAGTCAGGCGAGGAGGGCAGGTCAGGAACAGGCAGAGTCGGCAACGGGTGATCTGACGGAGAAACGCTGGAAAGACATGCATTACGCAGAGGAACAATCTGGCAATGTGTGTGTGTCCTGGAGTGTCTTAAATACTGCATTGATTGGTGATGAGCTGCAGCTGAGGGGAGAGCAGGCTGCAGCAGTGGGCGTGGTCAGCAGGTAGAGTGGAGCAGAGGGAGGGTGTGAGTGTGTGTGGAAAAGTACTGGCAGCAGGTAGGAGGAAACAGACAGCAGGTCCATGACAACTCTATACTACTCGCCTTTAGTATCACGTACTTTTCTGGGGAGTTGTTTTCCATTAGACGATAGTACCACCTCAGTGTAGCTGGTTGTCATAGCGATGCTGTGGGACACTGCCATGACACCAGTTTCAACGCGACACACACATAAGCACAGGGTTCAAATTACATAGTGGCTTTCAGGGAAGCCCCATTTTCCAGTGCACGCCCCTTCTACAACATATAACATTCATAAAGTGTACGGCAGTGCGTGGTCAATGATAAATGGTAAATGGACTGTAATTATATATCATTTCTATTCTTAATGACCACTCAAAGCACTTTCACACTACATGTCATATTCACACACACATTCACATACTGGTGGCCAAGGTTACCATACAAGGTGCCACCTGCTAGTCAGTAATCATACACACGCACTCACACTAAGATGACGCGGCATCAGGAGCACTTCTGGGTTCAGTATCTTGCCCAAGGATGCTTTGACATGTTGCCTGTAGGAGCCAGGGATCAAACCACTGATCTTCCAATTAGAGGACGACCCACTCTACCTCTGAGCCCACAGACTTACTGTGAATTACATTCTACTAATACGACTGTAAGCAGTCACTGCCAGTTACATTTCCTCTCTATATCTCTGTACAGTCTGTTGGATGATAAGGAGTTCAGGTGACTACATAAATGCAGGAAATTGACTGCAACACAGCTTCATGCACAGATGGCCGCAGCAGGGACAGACACAGAAGTTAAATAGTGGAAACAGACGTTTTTTATACAATCAATAACACAAAAGTGAACAATTTTTTATAGCTTCTTCTGAATGTCTCAAGGGAGGCTTTCAGGGGATCCGAGCCCCCATCAGCTCCTTTGTAATTCGAACTATGCATACACACAGACTCGCATTCCCTGGATACACTTATCAGCCAGCAAGGTGAGGAACGTTTTCATTTCCTTGAGCGACCACGGCATGATCTTTCTGGTTGCCATTTTGGGAAAGAAAGAAAATTATACAAAAGTGCAGCTGCTACAATAGGTTTGCTTTTTGTGCTGTTCATGGAAATTACATGTGTGCTGCACATTGGTGATGCACTGACCAATCAGTGGTCTGCAGTGTGTCCACATCATCTCAAGGAAGCTTGATACATTACACTTGCAGTACATTGCTAGGATTCTCCTTTTTAACTGTTTTCAAGTAGAAGTTTGTCTTAAGAGAGGTGCAGGAATGGTTTTGCTAGTAACACCCATAAACATTATATATGTGAGTATATACAAAACACTGTTTTACCAGGAGTTATAACCATACTCCCTGGATCCCATCAGCAAGATTTTATGGCTCTCCCAGTGAGTGTAATTAGCAAACATGAAAACTAAATTCAGTACAAACTGGTATCCTTGAGAGAATTCAGTCCTTCTGCACACGTCCAGGATACTTGAATGTAAAAAGAGAGAAATCTTGATACCATAACAAGCACTACACCAGACACACACACTCACACAAACATTGCAAACTTTTCCCTTTAGCACAAGACCAGCTGCCCTGGCCTACTTATGTGGGTAGCATCTGTGAGCGTTTCAGAAGTGGAGCGTCCTGCCAGCTGATACTGTGGTTACTTCCTCATTTTGCCTTTTGTTGTGGTAATTTTTCCTTGATTTTTGTGATTCTACATGGCTGAGTAGGCTACACATATAAATGCTTTCCCTGTCTGTCTGTTTAAATTCTGTTTATTGATGTTTGCACTTTGTTGTGCTGCAGCCTACAGTCCAGCCACGAATGACATAGATCAAAGAATTTTGGCCAAGTTTCAGTCAAATAACACGCTCATCTTGATGATTGAAGATTTGTAAATGTTTTAGTTAAAAAACATATCCATCTTAATAATTGTATAGATGAAAAAAATAATTATAAACAAAATAGACATGTAAAGATTTTAACTGGGTTTTTGTTAGAAATACAGTGCTTCTTATAATGAACTTTCTGTCTATTTCATGTACATTGGCTGTTATCAGGAGTGTAGTAGGTTGAAAATGCTACATGTATATTTTTTTATTGAAACAGACACCCCCCTAATTTTTTTGTTGAATATGTGAATTAATCTAACTCGGTTTATACAGTTTTGACATCGCGTCAATACTGCAATATGTCAGTAGATGGCACTGTAACGCCACTGTGGATCCATTAGGGAGACTCTAGATATTTGCCCTGCTCATGCGCAGCTCAGTATTAAACGAGCACTGGCTGGAGCAAGACGCTAACTTTTGGTCCTCTCTCTTATTAATCCACAGGTATGTTCAAACTTGCTTTTCTATGATCAGTTTTGCTTAATGCCTAATGCCAGTGCATTAAAACATGTTTGGTAGAGTTTTGATATGGTTTTGAGATGTATTTTGAGCACAGACAGGTTGTTTTTGCCAGTTTGTGTCCTGGCTGCGGCTGCCATCTTGTCTAATTACCTCCGTGAGTTTCTGTTTTCCACAGTATTTTCACAAGTGTAAGTTACAGACATTAGCTTGAGGTAACATAAGAAAACGTGTTGCAAACATTGTTTTTAAGTTAAAGCCAGTTCGGCGAGAGTAAATTCGGGAGTCGCCATATGCAAATTAGTTTCACTTCCAGTCGCTCGTTAACAAGTCATCATCGCGCCAAATTGTCAGACAGTTAAGTGCAAGGCTAAGACAGTGTTATGTAAATGTTGCACAAAGGTTTTGTACCTATTATATCAGTGTTGTATGAGTGTTATTGTATTGTATGTGTTAAAGTATGAGTGAGCATGGGTATTTGAGTTAAGTAAATGTGTGTTTTTTTAGTAGTATTATTTTTGTACAGTTTCATGTTTTAGTTGAACCAATTCTTATTTATGTGAAATATAATTTAAATTATTTTGAATTCATGTGTACATAATTTACTTTAGACCTTATGTTTATCTGGTTTATTGTCAATTGGATTTTTACATTGATTTTCTTTGTGTAACTTATTTTAGTGTGAATGTGAAAAATGAACTTTAAAGCAACATATTTCAGACAGCTGACATGACTGAGATGTAACTGAGTTTTATGCAGTTTATTCAGTATTAAACGAGCACTGGCTGGAGCAAGACGCTAACTTTTGGTCCTCTCTCTTATTAATCCACAGTCCAGACTTTTGTTTTATGGGCTACACAGTGCACCCTTGCCTGTGTAACCTTTGCTGCCGGTCCAGATTTCCCCTAGGTCTGGCGCCGGTAACAGGAGCATTAATTCTCCTGTAGGATAGAATACTGGTGGTGGCTGGTGGAAGGAGAAGGAGCAGTTACAATCAATGTAACATTTTAGTTATGTTAAACATGATCCTGAGTCCATGCACAGCGTTTTTTTTTTTTTGAAAATTGACCAAATGCAACGTTGCATGACTTCCTGCCTGCTACAATTTGCTCTGTGCAGCTTGACACGGCTGCTGTCCATGTCCAGCAAAAATAGACTCTCAGCGTATTTTACACAGAGCAGAGCGGCAAGCTGCTTCTTGGACACTGCTGAGACATTCTGAAGTGCGCCCGGTGGAATAACGAGAATTTGACTAGAATGCTCTGGAGGCTGTGCCGTGACTGCAACATGCCGTTGACGGACCCAGTGGAATTTAAGGGTAAGTCTGAGCTGCTATGATGACTTTCACGATCTAATGGTAATGGTAAATTGTCCTACACTTGTATAGCACTTTTCTAGTTGTGCGGCCACTCAAAGCACTTTCACACTACTCACGTTTACCCATTCATACACTGTGGCGGTTCTGGGGAGGGGCCAACAGGGGCCAGTGCCCCTGTAGCACTGATTCTGGACCCCCCTGTGGCCCCCCCTCCGAACGTAGATTATACAGTAGCGCTGAGTCGCCGACGCCGAAGGTGGAACTAAAGTGCATGGCTTAACATTCTAGTCGGACCCTTTAGTGCGCTGCACTACTGAAAACAGACGAGCGCGAACACGTAAAACAACCCGTAGAGAAGCTGTCCGAAGATTACCACGACAACGAACGCTATTATATTGTCAAGGTAAGACTTCTGGTAAAGAGATGTTGTTTGCTAACCTTATGAATTATAATAGCAGCGTGCCAGAACACCAGGTGCTAATGCCAGCTTAAGTTGATTGTATGGTTCTAGCTAACGTTAGTTACCCTTAACGTACGTTACCACAACACAAAACCAAGCAAGCCTGCAACACTGGGGTTGCTGAAGTGTAATTCCTCTTCATTGCTTTTTGTCTGTAGTTAAAAATGAAGAGAAAAAAGGACATTACGTCCTATTTCTACACGAAAAAGACACAAAATGATGCAGACATTGAGACAGAGCCAGATGATGGTGGTGAGAGAGCTGAAGAGGAGCAAGTTGAGAGCGACAGAGAGGGAGAGTCAGAGGACATGGGAGACACTGATTTTCAGAGAGAGGGCACAGAGCAGCAAAGAGACAGATGAAGATCCTGAGAGTGAGGAAGCTGAGACTGAGATGCAAGCGGAGGGTGAGACACAGACAGAGAATATATGTGCATCTACAAGCACTGGACCATCAGGTATGTGATGCTGAAAAGAACACTATCCTGTTTTGTGTGTGTAACTTTTTTTATAACCCTTTTTATTTTAATGTTTATTTAACAGGAACAATAAATAAGACATTGCTTTTTAAAATTGGGAAAATTATATGCATGTAAAACATCTAGCTTCAGTGTATTTGCAATTCACCAAAACCGCAGAATACAGTTGCTGTAATAGTAGGGCAGCTTAAGACTGTCCCACAAGACCTGCACCTATATGAATCTCTTAGCAGCACTTAATTCAGTACTACTGTGACTATTATACTGTTTTTCATTGTCACTGTAACGTTATGACTGCAATGGTCTAACAAGTTTTATGAAAATAAAAAGTCAAATAAGATTTCGAATCTTTGTCTTTTTTGCCGCGGGTTTAATGTGCCCCTCTATCAAAACCCCTGGCCCCAGCCAGGCCCCCTCAGTGAAATTGGTCTAGAACCGCCACTGTTCATACACACATTCATACTCAGTTTTTAAACATTCATACACATTTACATACAGTTGGAACAGCCAACAGGAACAGTTTGGGGAGCCGGGGATTGAACCTCCAGCCTTTTGATTAGAGGACGGACCACTCTATCTCTGAGACACAGTTGCCCCAAACAAAGTCTTCCTCTGTGATGAAGATTTTCCTCAAGATTCATCAAAGACTCATCCATAACACTAACGTTATGCAGGTGTAGTGTTTATTAATAACTAAGTTAGAATTTGGGTTTTACACTCTTTAAAGTAAAAGGGGCACCATTCTCTATTTAGGAGAAAATTAAATATTAAATTATGACAGTTTCAAAACATGTCATCATTTTAATCAATCTCACAATCTGTACCGTTTATTCGGGCTAGTAAAATGATGAGTAAATAGAGGAAGTAGTATGACATATAAAGGACAGTGAACAAATGAAAAGGAACCTAAGTGATGTGTGTTCAGGTGATGTAAATGATTAATTATGGATGATAGTGGCTTGAAATATGTGACCGTCTAAAACGTGGATGCGTGCTGAATGGTGAATTAGAATTTAGAAATTTGCCATTAAAGCTTCGCTATACGACATCAACTCTGATCACTAGAAGATGCTATTCTGTCTACTTTTGCTGACTTGATTAGACTTCTCTGGGGAGGTCCAGGTCGTCCCTTCACTCCAGTGAAGGGCTGCTGCGCGTTTAGTTTTAGAGGACCTAACGTGATTTCGGAGACATTTATTTCTCGTAGCTACTTTGTGATAAATTACTCAATTTGACCCGTTACATATAAAGTCACGTATCTCATCACCACTATAGTCCCATTGCAGTAATTACAAACACATGCTAGGAGACCTAAAGGCAACTATGAATGTAACACACAGCTTTGAAGATCGTTGGTTTGACCTTATTAAGTAATCACACATAACATAACATTATCCAACAGACTACAAAGAATTTAGTAATTACTTAAATATAGGATTACTGTTTAAACATTATACAATAAATGCAAAACACGATTGAACTATAAAGTTGATTACGAAATTACACATAACTAAGGCCACTAGATGGCAGTATGGCTTCATCACAGAAAAGGAATAAAAAATGATTTTACCTAACTCCCTCAAATTAAATAATAAAGACATGGGAGTTTGTTCTACTTACTCATTAAAACACAGAGATAAACCTTGACGTACTAGGAGAAAGATAAGGGAACTAGGTTTACCTTAATTCACAATTTCGTCCAAGTGGTCATGTGTAATGCTGGTCTTAATAAAAGAATGTAGAATGAGTTTACAACATGTCCTGCATTTGTCATCTCAGCAGGGGGGAAGAGGATATGAGAGTGGAAAACGTGTTTGTTTGTCGGTGTATGTGTGGACTGAGACAACAAAGAAAGACAGAGAGAGAGAGAGACAGAGGTAGACAGAGGATTAAATTTCAGAATGAGGATCATTATCACAAGATTAAATAATCTTGCGGGCCCTTCTCAAATTCTTGGTAGGAATGCGTTTCCAGTCCTCTACACCAAACTTCAGGCCTTGTGTCAAAGACGAACGATTGTTCTTGTAGGTCCGAATGACCTCAAGGAGTTCATTTGGATATCTTAACACCCTGGTGTGAACTGGAAGAGACCCCACGAAACTGTTATCTCTCATGGCATCTTGAACAGGAAAGTGTCAAAGGCTGACACTTTTTGTGGCTTAAAAGCAGAACCTGTTTGCAGATGTTAACTGGGGAGTCTCAACAAAGTTAATTTAGACCCCTCTGTTAACTCCTCTGGGTTCATAAAACAGTTTCTCTTGATGTGTTCCCCATTTGTACAGGGAAAGTTGAGCTCTGGAGTTTCCCAGAGGAAAAATGTAAAGACCGTGCCAAGGCAGTCCACTACACAGGGCCCCAGATTCACTTTTCACATTGGTTGCACTAATGTGACCAACTTTTTCATTTAGGCACAGCAGCTCATAGTTGCGGTGAACCCAAACTTTTTATCCCACAATCACATTTTAAGCATGACCTTTTTGTCAGTTGCCATACACATTGGTCATTTCATAACATATACTCTGAATGATTATACAAAGAATTGTGAACTTAACATTTTTTTTCACCCAGCACATGTGCCACAGAGGTTTTATAAAACAGCCCCTTCCTTCCTCAACACAAATATAAAATGTAGTGTTAAAAATTATGTTTTATTAGTTAATACAAATAAAAATAAAATGTTACTGAAAATGAATATTAGTTATTATATTATTATCTTCCCTTCTTTGTGAAATAAAGGTTGCATGTAGTACAGAGAGAGAGAGAGTGTGAGAGAGAAAGACTTTGGTTATGAAGCTCAGAGCATGTGCATGCATGTGTGTTGTTGACGTCCTGGTGTTTGTTGCCAAGTGCTTGTGTTTCCTAAACATGACTACATGCAGCATCATCCCACCATGTGTATTTGTTAACATCACAGTATTGGCATCCCAGAACATGCACAGCCAAAACTTTCTCATCCCAACTCATCACATGGTGCCGCTCTGTCAGTGACCTTTAGCATCTACTTATAACATTTCAGGTATCCTTCTGCATCAGCTGTTTGTTCAGGGATGCCGTTACCATGGTGTCAACAAAAGCACATGGTGGGATGAGGCAGCATGATCCTCAAGTTTACACAACACAGCACATGGCAACTAAGGTAGACCAAAGTCACAGATGGTTAGGTGTAGGCAAAAGAGGCACGTGCTAAGATGTAGAAAAAAAACTCACATCCACAGTGAAAGTGAGGTGAACTCGGGACTCCTGCCTGAAAGTCAGTTGTTTGTAGGACCAGTTCACTGCCCCTCCCAGTGCCCCTCCTTCTGCATGTCATCCATTTAAGTGGGGTGGGTTGGTTTTTTTGTTGTTGTCGTTGTTTTGACTGGATCTTCTTATATCTATATCACATGTATTTTCTAACGTCTAAAAAGTCAGTATGTTTAAATGAATAAAAAACTGAATGACAAAAAATAAAATAAAAAATGTTGCATTAAAAAAAAGAATTCATGCGGTCAAGAAATCAGGTTTTTCCAGCAGAAATATGGCTATGTAACCATGTAAAGAAGTAGAAGAACAGTCTTTCTGCTCTAATGTGGTTAAGTTCTGACTAAACCTCTTCTGCTTGCTGGTTTCAGCTCAACGGAGCCCCTTCCCCCTCTACCCACTTCTTCTCTGCAGCGGCCATGCTGTGCCCTCCATACACCCCTGTCCCAGCTGAAGAGGAGAGAGGGTAGTAAATGGGGACATTTGTCGAGATGACATGTCCATCAGCACCCTTAGGGACACACACCCAACTCAGCACGACATTAGTGTGTTTGTGTAGTTGAATCTGTAAAGTTTAGATCTTGTGTTTTACATGTAAAGTGAAGAAGAGTGAGCAGAAATGAGCAGAAGAGCCTCTCCTCTCTGCCACTCTACGGTGCAATAGAGGAAGTGCAAGGGCAACAGAATACACTCCAGCTTAATTGCTTTTACTGGAAATCTAGAAAGATGTGTTTTTCTTTCTCTCCTCAGGCATTTGGAAAATACTCATCACTCTCACCCCAAAAAGCCAATTACCGATTTCATCTAGGTGATTACGGAGAGAGAAAATACTCACATACTAGAGGTGTTACCCAGACATTCATCAAAAGGAACACTATAAAGACAGATAAGGTTTTCACTGTTCTTGCTGTTTTAAGCCTTAAAGATATATTCCAAGTTACTAGCCCAAGGTACATCCAAGGAGTTTCACAGGTTTCCTTGTTGTTCTCAATGTACTTATTTAGGAATACACAACAAATGAAGGACAACAACAAAGCTGACCAAAAGTGATAAAACCTTTGGCTGTTAAATAGAAGTTGAAAGATGAGGACTTTATGGCTTTGACTGGCTGCATAAACAGATTCTTTAGGCAAGCTTCGGCTCTAAAAAACTCCCTTAGATCATGCATGGAGTACCTCAAGTAACTCAAAGTACAAGCTTTGAAAGTACTAGGCCTCACAGAATATTCGTGCAGGTGGCGGCTTAGTTTTGGAACCTTTTTAGTTTTGGAGCCACTCAGTGGCACTTTAATGTTCTTTGGTGACTGGATGGCTTCATTCACCTCTTCCATTGGAGCCATAACCTCCACTAACAGTTGCAGTGTGAAATAAAAATGAAATCTCCCCAGCTGTTCATAGAAGCCATTGCTCTTGTGGCCAATGTCACCCTTTGAATTTTTGGCGAAATCATTTAAGTAACTTACCAAACTCTTGTAGTTTTCTAGCACAGGCGTCACACTGCTGACTCTCATTTTCCAGCATGTGGGCCAAAGCGCATACAAGCTGTTCTCACATGCATGTCTGCAATATGAGCCAAACCATGCCAGTCTTTAAGAGGACTCTCTGATGTTAATGAGATCTTTCACAACATCCATCGTGTCTCTGCAAGTTTTTAGTTTTGCAAGAGCATCCTGAAAGGCAGGGTTCGTGTTGTAGGCATAAACATAGTGCATAAATATAGCTTTCTCTTGACTGTCTTGCCGCATGCTTGTAAACCAAATGTGCACCCAGCTATGTTCATGGCTACCATCATAACATTGGCCTCTGCAGTCAGACCACTACAAACTCGATATAATCAGTACATCCTTATAGAACAGAAAACAGAGTGCCAGAGGAGGTTGCTTCAATTTCATAAAATCTGAGGATTTTCAAAAATCCTCAATACTGTTGAGATCCTGGTCTACATACCTTAGAGAGATCATTATCTGCTGCCATTGTGTGATGTCAGTAGTCTAATCCAGTATCACAGAAAACAATTTTGCCTCCTTGATTTCTGACACAATTTGTCTCAAAATGTAAAAAGCCAGCATTTTGATAATCTAGTTTTGAAGCTCGTGAGAAGTACTTAATTTTTTTTTCTTTTCAGCTGGCCTGCAAGATACTTGTGTAACACCCACTAACATAATAACAGCCCAAACATGTAATACAAATCTGCAGCTTTTAATGTAATAATCCCACAAATACAATAAATTCCCTATAAAGTTGCCCACTACAAATGTAATACGATTTGTTACATTTGTGGGAAGGTGAAAATCTTCAGCTTTCAAAATTGTAATTACTTCACACAGATGTAATATGGAAATGAAAAATGATGTTTGTAGTCGTTGTTTGTTAATTTACTTATACACCTGCCAATGGGCTCCAGTCAGCTCTTGTGTATCAGGGTTTGGGCTGTATATTAACAAGTCTACCTTCTACCCACTCTTCCACTTTCTCTGTCACTCTCTCTCACTCTCTTTCAAACACTGATGTTACTGTTTTAATTTTGTAAGAAATGTAACATACTTTGCTATATTATTTAAATGTGAAGTGCATAGGCAGAAATCACGGAGGGACATCTGGTTCTGGACATGTTGCTGCTGTTGGCATTATTCAATTCCTACAGTGCATTTTTTAAAATTTGCATCAGAGTCTTGTGTCCTTATGGCTCCGAACAAGTTCCTTCTATCCAGTGCAACAGCTTGATCTGAGATGTAAGGGGTTAATCATGTCCCTATGAGGATGTGCGCAGAGCAGTCTCTGATATCCCATTGCTAAGTGAGCCTCAATTGCATCTTATCTACTCTATCGTCGGGTAAGCCTTGCCCTGATGCTGGCTGTCCTCCCTCTCCTCATCCTGCGCTTTTGGTTTTGTTTCTCCCTCTGGTCTGACTGGCCACTCGCTGTATGCTAATGGTAGGGAACCTCTTGCGGTCTGCTGCACTCCCACACAATTTTTCCAGATGTTGATAGGTGCTTTTCTTATTTTCAATCTTTAGAAAGAATAAAATATTATAAAAATGTATGGTTGAGTTTAACATTTAAATAAAATATGTTTGCATATCAATATATCAAAATATGAGTATGTATTTCTATCAGTCTTGCATTCTTTTAAATAATGAAAGCAAAACATTCTCAAGATTACAGACAATCTGACCACTGAAAATTCTACAATTCTACAATTCTACAATTTCATTTAGCAGATGCTTTTACCCAAAGCGACGTACAACACAAGCAAGAATTTAGACTTAAGGAAAAAACCCTTAGTAAGTGCAAAAAGTGCTTCAGGTGTGATTGGTCACAGGTATTGCCGTCCAGTGGCAGAAGAAGTGCTGCACACCCCGATCTCATAGCAGTCTCAGCATCTGAGATTCAGCAATCTCAGTATCACTACTTACGATGACAATCAACATACAACATCACACAACTTTGTCAGTGCTAGATAATCATTAAGTGCTGGGTTTTGGACCATCTGACTTACTCTACCCCAAAGAGCAAAGAGGAGAAGAGTCAGGTTAAGTGCCTAGGTGTTCTCGGAACAATTGAGTTTTCAATTGTCTCTTAAAAGTAGAAAGGGACTCAGCAGAACGCACAGAGTTTGGAAGTTTGTTCCACCATTTGGGAACAACAGAAGAGAAGAGTCTGGCTAGAGATTTAGAGCCGTGCTAGGCTGGAAGCACCAGGCGTCTTTCGCATGCAGAGCGTAGTGGGCGAGAAGGAGAGTAGACCTGGATCAGGGATTCCAGGTAGGCTTTGCTTTGCTTTGAGGCCAATAGGCCCCATCTAGTATACAACAGAATGTAAGACACCTAAATGACCTCCTGGGGTCACTCAGGCATGCGAAGTAACAGTCATTCATTACCTCCAGTCTCAGTACCTCAAATCCCCCCTGCTGAGATGACAAAGGTAGGACATGTTGTAAATTCATTTATGCATTCTTGTGTTGAGACTAACATCTGACAGAGTCGCTTGGAACAAGGTTGTGAGTTAAGTTTAACTTAATTCCCTAATCTTTCTCTTTGTAGGTACGTAAGAGTTTGTCTCTGTGCTTTAATGAACAAGTGGGACCAACTCCCATTCTTTTATCATTTAATTTGAATGAGTTGGGTAAAAGCATGTTTCATTCCCTTTTTGTGATGGAGCCATACTGCCATCTAGTGGCCTTAGTTATCAGTAATCTCATAACCAACATTACAGTTATATCTTATTCTGCATTCATTGTATAATGTTAGAAGGTAATCCTATATCTAAGTAGTGACCAAGTTCGTTAGAATCCATGGGATAATTTTATGTTGTGTGGTCATTTAACAGAATTGAGCCAAGGATCTTCAGAGTCATGTGTTACGTTATAAATTGCCTTTAGGTCTCCTAACGTGTTTGAAATTACTGTGATGAGACTATAGTGTTGATGAGATACGTGAATTTGAACACAATGGGTTAGATCGCGTAATTCGTCATGTCTCCTAAATTACATTAGGTCTTTTAGAAACTAATGCCAGATGTGCGATCTCTTGGCGCGAAAGTTCGCTAACCCCGCCTTCCATTCACACCCCAAATTCAGAGATAAAAACTTAGTGAGCTCTCAGCTCAGGGCTTCTTTCTACTCTCCCTTTCACCGCAGTGCTTTTTCCTACTTTCCCTTTTACCCCGTTGCTTCTTGTGTATCCGCGCTTGCACTTTTTTCTTTTTTTCAATTTTATAAGTGGAGCCGCAACAGCTCACCAGAGCTTTGCTGAACTTTAACTTTTGAAGCCATTTTCTTTTTAAATCTCTTTGACACTTTTCTTTATACCAGTTTTTGGTCAGTAAAGACACTCTCACATTACTTCTTAAGTCAATTCAAATTAATAATTCAAAGTGACTTTGTCAGCCCAATGGGACTACTTTCGAGTTTTATTGAGAAGGACACTCCGCGATCAGCCGTCAACTCTGCCACGGATCTAGAAGCAACACCTGCTGCAAAAACTATCAGCATCCGTTGCCTGCCCTTAAAGACTTTGTTTAAAGACTTTTACCGGTTCGCCAAGGCGAACACTGAGGCCAGTTAAAGACCGCCGCACACCGACTCCACCTGCCCAGCCGCCGCCACCTTTCAGCGGGTCACCTCGTTTGGAAGACGCGCCACAGCTCTCCACTGGAGTGAAGCGACGACCTGGATACCCCCCGGAGAAGTCTAATTAAGTCGGCTAAACTAGGCAGAATAACATGTTCTAGTGATCAGAGTTGATGTCGTATAGCGAAGCTTTAATGCCAAATTTCTAAATTCTAATTCACCGTTCAGTGCACATGCCCGATTTAGACGGTCACGTATTTCTACCCACTAATTAATCATTTACATCACCTGAACATATATCACTTAGGTTTCGTTTCATTTGTTCACTGTCCTTTATATGTCATACTACTTCCTCTACTTACTCATCATTTTATTAGCCTAAATAAAATATTTCATTTATTGTCAAGTCGTTGTCTGTGGATATTGTTTCATTAGAGAAACAAGATCAATGTATACAGGATAAACGGTACAGATTGTGAGATTGATTTAAGTGATGACATGTTTTGAAACTGTCGTAATATAAAATTTAATTCTCTCCTAAATGGAGAATGGTGCCCCTTTTACCTTTACGAGTGCAAAATCCAAATTCTAATGTAGTTATTGATAACCGCTACATAATAAACAGAATTTTTCATTTTCATATTGTATTTGTTGGAAGTTATTACAATTTCGAAAGCTGAAGATTCTTACCTTCCCACAAACGTAACAAATAAGTGCAATACATTTGCAGGACATTACGTGTTAAGTTTGTCATAGGCAACTGCTATTACTTTTGTGGGAAATTTATTACATTTGTGGGATTATTACATTAAAAGCTACAGATTTGTATCACATTTGTGGTTTATTATGTTTGTGGGCTATTATTACGTTGGAGAATGTTACACACTCATTATTAAGTGATCTTAGTTGGATAATCTGCATTCAGTTAGAAATAAAGTCTGCATGTCCTCTGATGGCCATGCCCTCGCTGTCCAAGCAGATTCAGCGTCAGGAAGATGGAGAGTAAAGCATCTCTCACCTGAACAATATCCTTCCTTTTCTGGTCAGAGACATGCTGAAGAACATTCATCCTGCATACTAAACATGTGTACTTGGGAACAGCTTAGAGATGTAGTACTGTGATTTTTCATGTGCTTGGAATTTCTCTGGTTCTTTCCTGAAGTTTTGGCAGGGACGGTTTTTTGCTATGGGCAATGTGGGCGACCACCCAGGGCGCAATCTATTTGGGGGCGCACGAGCACCCGCAAAATAAATAAATAAATAATAAATAAATGAATAAATAAATAAAAATTGCAAGTTTTCTACCGTTCATTTCCCATGTCACGTTAGTGGAGTAGGTGCGGGGCGCCCTTACTATCATGTCAACTTTCTGCTGAGAGTCATGTCTACAGGTTGTGTGCGTCAGAAGAAAAGGCAGCAGGGAGACAGGAGGGCGATCAATTCACAACTGCAGAGGTTGTGAGCAGGTTGAGTTTAACTCTCAGAGGAAAAGCAAGGAGGGGGGTGAGGAAATTCATAAACTGACCTATTATGATCCCTAGCTGCTTCCAAATAAATTGTATTTCATTCATAAAAATTAACATAGATACTACTAAAAACTGCCACAACTGTCGGGTTTTTACTGGAACTCACTTTAATGTCTGACCGCATTAAATCCGTCAAGCGTCTGCATAACTCTCAATACGCAATACAGAGTTTCCGCTCAGAACTACTTCCTGTTGCAGTCCTTTCAACATAAGAGCATGTTGGAATATGCTGAATCACCACATGGGCGTTTGACGGAGGGAAAAGGTGATGATGTTAAATTGAGTCAAGGGTGTATCATGGACAAAAGACCAAAGAAACCATCAGATGTCCAGTTCAGAAAGAAAGGGAAAGAAGAAGAGGAGAAACGCTCAAAAGATAAAAGGTATGCAGGTCGAGTGACATTAATTGTACGTAATGAAACAGTAGCTTATACGCTATTTATTATCCTCTTGCTAATATGCTGCTACTTAGCCACAGAAGACGACTGTATTTGGTTTTTAGCTCTGCTGAACTAGCAACTATTAAAATTTGAGGCATTATGCTTAGATAATACGATGTTAATGGATGACTTTTTTTGGGGGGGGGGTTAGGGTTAGGGTTAGGGTTAGGGTGGGCGCAAAACTACCCAGGACGCCTCTGAGTTTTTGGTATCCATCACAAAATAAAGACTCCCTCTCTTTTAGTGGAAAATGTCAACAGTTTTCATTCATCACATGTCTGGCAAACTTTAGCCAGTAGTAGGCAGTTAGTCACTCCTCTCTGAAGTGTCTTGTAGTTGAACTGTTCTCCTCCAGATCCCTCCCCTGATACATGGGAGTGGGGCCAGTTGTGACAGTGTCACAGCCGCTGTACTCAGCTTCCATGCTCCAGGAGGCACTGTTGTCACACGGGGGATAGCAGCTGGGGCCTTTTTAGCAGGTATACTCAATTCCCTTATTGATCTCTGATAACTTTGCTGCCTATATCAGCAGTGATCTGGCTGAAGTAAACAGTGGCATAGTGCTAGTATCAAGTTCATGGGGTTCACCCTGTCAGTCACTTTGCCAACCACAGAAATGTCTGGAATATTCACGCTTTACAGTCGTTGGCTGTGAGAGCAGGGGGTGTCTTTAACTTTGAGGGGGCATGAAACCCAATGCCCCTCCATAGATGTCCAATATAACCAATACCTCCTTTTGGTTTTGGTAATTTTGGTCTCACTGTAACTCCTAAGTTTTGTCATGGTTTGTTGCCATTAGTGTAATATCTGGTATACTTCATTTCTGTTATGCTTTGTCTTTGGGGGCAGGAGGGTAATGGGAGAAAACATGGAAAAAAATGGAAGAATGCTTGGGTCCTCTGTGATTTATATGCCTTAAATTGTTCTCCCTATGATATATATATATATATATATATATATAAATTTGCCACTTCTCATCAAACCTTTGCTTTTGGTGTACGTTTGCAATGCCTAAAGACACCTTTCACATACACATGACGCCCCTGAATGGCATCAGGTAAGAGGAAAGCTTGACAGAACTGATCGAGGTGTTATAATATGACGGCAGAGGGCCAGACAGCGCCTGCCACGTTCGCCTGATATGCGCACAGGCGGCATCACTTGAAAACGCAGCCTAACAGCATCTGCTGCATCCACATGAAATGTGGCAGGATGGTGTCAGACTGTATAAAAAAAAGGAGTGTCAGGGCACCTATAGGGCAGGCAGAGGGGTGGCTGATAGGTGGAACAAACCCCAGACTTTAATGAAGGATTCTGGTGTTCGCTTCCTGTCTTAACATTATGGGCTCTATTTAGACTATCTGTAGCTCATGATCTAAAGCACATGGCGCAAATGCATTTAGGGCGAGCCCAAGTCCATTTTGCTAGTTAATCTGGGAGCTAACTGCGGCACACGGTGCAAAGGGGCTGTATTTAGACTTAGGGGTTGTGTTTTTCGAAGGAACGTAAATTAACCAATCTTGCAAAATCTAGATGGCGGAAGTGGCGAGTTACAGAAGCAAGAGGTTTTCTGCTGAAGAAACCGATCTGCTTGTGCATGAGGTGAAGGCATGCAAATTACGTATGCAGCAATATCCACCAAAAGCAGAAGAGGTAATGCAGGCATGGGAGGGTGTGGCATTGCAGGTTTCATCATTTTCTGGAACCTCCAGAATAGCCTTTCAATTTAGAAAAAGATACAATGATGTGTGGAGGAGGGGTAAACAAAAGCTCGCTGCTCAGCATAAAAATCAAGCATGAATGGGAGGAGGACCATCTATGCCATCAGAAGACACGAACTGAGGACATTGCAGCCTCCGCCCTTTGTGCTGAGAGCATTGAGTGATTTGTTGGATTGGAGGCGAGCATGCAAGGTAATACAATGATTAATAATAAATCACTTTGTGCATTTATGTACACAGTCATTCCTGTGCCCTTCTTAGATTTAAGAACAGCAGCCTCTGCATTTAGTGAAAAAAACTTTTATTAGTGTGTCAAGCAACAAAATATCTGATGTTGTCTTCTTTTATTTTTAAATACTTTCTGTATATTTTAGAATTTATTTAAGTAAATTTTGGAGACTGTGGTTTCAGTTCATTTTTATTTTTAAGTTTTAATAGAGTTGACTATAATATTTTCTTTTACCAAACCCAAGAATTAAGATAAAAGTTCCCTGTACAGAGTAGAAATATAATGATATTATACTTTCATATCATGATTATCATGACTAAAATTATTGCAATAATCAAAATTATCACGATAATATTGAACTGTGTTGCAAAATGTTTATAAAGTACTGATACACACATACACACACAATCATAGGATATTTTCAGAAAGGGAAGGGATGGGCTGCATGTTCAACAGTGCTGCATCTGTAGGAGATTGTTGCGGCCAACTTTGATGCATTACAGTCTGACAGTCAGTGTCCAGAATTAACCTTTTTAATTCACTGGCCAATTTGGCTGGTAGAAATTTACCTGCCAAGCATTTTTTTTTTGATAAATGATAAATTGCCTTTTTTGTTTCACATATATATTTGTTTCAGTAAATTTATTTGAAGCAATAATGAATGCAGAGCTCTGAAGTAAAAGTATTGATTATATTGAACAGCACATCACCACAGCCTCTGTGTGTAAATAAGTTCCCTCTGGTGAGCTGTGATGCAGTGTATCTGTCTAAGGCTTTTATTGTGAAAGGTAAGAATGGAAGAAGTGGAGCGACTGCACTGTCAGTGTGACAGGACAAAAGAGATTGCCATCTTGGTTCAAACTGTAGGGCCTCCGTTTTAATATCTTATAACCTTCATAAGGATGCACACAGCATTAGCTGCCTGCAGACCGGCAGCTGGTCATACTTTAGTGGATCAGCTGATGTCTCGTATGATAGACAGTGCCACAGAACTAGTAGCACTAGAGACGGTCAGGTCAGGCTTTGCTGCATTGTGCAGGTGTGTGTGTGTGAGTGTGTGCACACACACAGAGACAGCACAGGGCCAGCTGCACAGAGCTTCGGAGCTGTGCATTACTTAAATGCAGCAAAGACTCTCAGCAGAGTTTTATACATGACCATTTTGGCATAAACATTTACCTGCCAGTGTGGCAGGTAACCTTCCAAGATTTACTTGCATTTGGTGCTCGACAGGTCTTAATTTTGGACCTCACTAACAATTTTTTAATTTCAAAGCACAGTAATCACACATGGTTATCATAATAATTCAAATTTGAATTATATTACTAACTGTATGGGAATGTTACCATGATTAGTGTGATAACCACTAACCACCACCTTACATTCCTCGTACAAAGCCAGTCAGAATGCTTACTAGGTTAAGATGGCACAGCTCTTCTGCCAGCTGATCCCTCAGTGCCCGTGCTACACCTGGCATATTTGGGTTGACTGGAATCATTCTGTAATGTTCTCTCATTCACTGCCAAGAGACATCCATGACGCATGGCAATGTTATGCAACACACAACATGCCACAAAGACATGCCACAAAGAATGCTTTTGTATTATAAAGTTCCACCTGACCTATTCAAACATGTTAATCACACCTAAGCGCATGTTGGTATCTGAATAATCTGCCCTTTAAATAGAAAGAAAGCTGTGTGCAGCCTTGCGCCAAACGTAAGATGGACCCCTATGTTTTTGCCGTGCCATCATGTGCATTTGTTTACATTTTGGTGCTTGTTGCAATGTGCTTATGTTGTCTAAAGATAATGATGTTCGGAATCACCCCACCATGTGCATGTTTTGACATCACTGCAGTGGCACCGTGGAACGTGAAGAACAGATGCAGAGAGATACTTGAAGTGTAATATGTAGATGAGATGTAGATGTAGATGACTTGGGATGAGAACGTGTTGCAGGACGATACTGAAGATCCCTAAAAACTGCACTATACCAAACAGAATGTTTAAGCCTCTTGTTTGGTAAAGCTTGTTTGTGTCTAATGATTTGAGTTTAGAGAAGACTGGGCCAGTTGTACAGATCTTAAGCCATGCTTGTGGCAGTGTAGGTAGGTCAGAATAAATTGGTGTAAACATGCTAGGTACTTCCTGCTAGACATCAGCACATTGATCTTTGTTAGCATTTTAGCATTTTTACATTAGATTTCAGCTCAAAGGACCATTGAGAAGAAGAGCCTCTAGCATGGCTGTAGAGCCTAATGGGATCTAAACATGAGGCAAATTGTAAATTGTCACCATCCTAATACTTCTATGTGACCTTTTTGTTGGCACAAATCAACGGATACAGCCAATATCTGGCACTAGAAAGCTGACTCAAAAGTTTCAAACACTCTTTATTAATTTTCATAACAGCAGCACTATCGCCTCACTCTGTTCTTTGTATTTTTTCCATGAGAAAACACCAACCAGAATTACAAAAATTTATCAAAACTTTGCAAAATAGCAACACATCAAAAAAGTGCTCACAAGTAAATATTTTCAGAACTTACCAGGTTGTTCTTCATGAATCCCTGAGCCCTCTCTCTGTTTGTTTTGTCTCTGTATAGTGCTGACGCTGAGTTACAGAGTTATGGATGCAACATTGTTTTGTTCCCATTCTTGGTAACATGAGGATAATCGCAACTATGTCTTAATGCTGATAAGCCTTCAAGATACCGCATTATGCACATTTTTCACTCAAGATGAAAATTTTATCCACACAAATTGGCAGATAGCACAAATTCTGCATCTTTGCATAATTTGTGCCACATTCTTTGTGCCATCTGGTGCAAATCTGTGTTCATTCACATCTTTGCATTGACTTTGTATGAAATCTCCCTACACAAAATGCCTGCATAGCAATTGCTGTGAACACACAACGTGTTCTCATCAGATATTGCTGCTTAGCAGTTGACTCCCATGTCTACATATTACAATTTAGGTATCTCTCTGCATCTGCTATTTATGTTCCAAGATGCCACCGCCATGATGTCAACAGAAGTACATGGTGGGATGACGCGGCAAATATTTATGTTTACACAACAACAGCACATGACAACCAACACTGAAAAGTCAACAAATACACATGCTGGCACGGATATTTAGGGTTAGGAGAAGGATGTGAGTATGTAGAAAAAGGGGTAGAGAAGGGGTGGGAGGTGTGGGGGCACATGCAGCAGAGCGCAATGGCTGAAACTGAACCTGCAACTGCTGCAGTGAGAATACAACCTCTGTATATGGGGCACTGCTGTATCCACTGATCCAGAGCGCCCCTCCATGCCCCGTTCTGCTGAAGCATCACTTTTTGATGATAGAGAAGCACTAATCAGCATCTGGAAATTTGTGTGGGATTTGGACTGAATGCAGCAGACCACGAGAGGATCCCCACCAATGGCATGCACCGAGCAGCCAGTCAGACCAGTGGGGAGAAACAAAACTGAAAGTGCCAGACGAAGAGAGGGGGTAGAGCCAACATTAGGGTGAGGCTGACCTGACTTGGACAGAGAGCTGTTCCTCTACCAAGCCTTCTTCTGGCTAATGTATTGTCGCAGGAGACAGGAGTGGATGAGATGTGATTGAGGCTCACTCAGCAGCACTTTACACACCTCACAGGACTAACCCCGAACATCCCAGATCAAGCTGTTGCACTGTATGGGCGGACCTTGTTCCAGTGTTGCACAGTATACCTACACTAGAAAGTATTGTGGTACCCAACTGTTCACCACGATACAGTATCACATTTTATTAATACTGATACCTTTTGAATGGCAGTGTTTTAAAAAGAGTCATGTTTCTCCGCTTGCTACAGTGAGGCTCTGTGTGTGTGCGTGCTGTTCAGCGCTCTGTTTTCACTCCCTGCAGGCGGAGGGTGCGTGTGGGTTTTTGCTGTTGCAAGCTATGCTGGTACTCCCACCATTGTGTGTTTGTTGTCATGGTGAGCTGCAGAGCGAGCGGCTGCTAAAGTTTCAGACACTTGTCTTGCCGACCGTCCAGAAGTTGTTGACAAAGCAGACGCACGGAGCTAAAATAGTATTATTCACTTACACTGCCAACAGTCAGGGTGACCCCACGGACAACAAAAAGCACGTCTATAAGATCAAAGCATCCACAGCATCTCACAGACAGAAATGCAGACCTGATTAATGGATTCAAAGAGTGACACGTTCGCTACCAAATGTGATAAATACAATTATATGCCCCCGTACCTAGGTACATTAATGCAGGATTTCAGTTAAAAGTTAATTT
Source organism: Plectropomus leopardus (assembly GCF_008729295.1). Taxonomy (NCBI): domain Eukaryota; kingdom Metazoa; phylum Chordata; class Actinopteri; order Perciformes; family Serranidae; genus Plectropomus; species Plectropomus leopardus. The sequence goes on along the minus strand of NC_056485.1, from coordinate 182,574 downwards.
ATACAGTAATAATGTTAATAAATTGATTACAAAACAGATCAATTGTAGTGTAAATACCTATCCTCTGCCGTCCCCTTTTAAAGCCTTTCATTCCTGTCCTGTCAGGACTGTCATCTTATATATTTCATTACTTTTACACTCCGTGTTTACGTCTGATCGTATTTTATTTTTAAAAAAAAGGTCAAAATGAGCAGATCCAGGCCTGGATTCAACAGGTCAGAGGTTTTCGCAGGTTACTACCAACAACATGGCGAAGAGAAGCTAATAATGGAGGTAGAAAACCACAAAATTATTTATGACACCACACATCCTTTTATAAGGACAACCATAGAATGGAAATGGTGTGGAGCAACTTATTGGGAGTTATGGGAGTGAATGGACTTCACTATAATTAATCCACGGAATGAATGGAGTTATTACTTCTTCTTCTGTACTGATATAATGCGTGTGAATCTGTAATTACCGCGAGAACTCCTCGGTCTCGCCACTCCAGCTGATCTGGCAGCGCTGCGCTGTGCTGGACTCAAGACGCAACTGGTGGGGATTGATGGATGATGGAGCACGGAGCAAAACTGCAGAGGAGCCATAACGCAACGCACATGAAAGTGGTGGAAATCTTTTTGTCTCATTTGGCTGTAGTGTCTAATGGGCCAGTCAAAAAGTGAGCATCGTGAGTGTCGTGTGATGCTGAGGGACAGATTACCAAAGATGGCGCATAAAATATTACCATACAGTCAGTGGTATGAGCTATAATTGTCTAAAATGGCTTGAATGACCATAGCATGCATTCCATTGGACTTAATTGTCCTGTGGACACAGTAAAATGGGACTAATCTGTAACTGTGTGCAGTGTTGCAGTGATGACAACTGCACACAGACTAGATTAGTTTTGTGGGTTTTTGTTTTTTATTATGGATTTTGCCAGAAAATAAGACCAGCTTATATGACTTGCCAGTCATACTTTCTGTTCCAACATTTTACAGATGCTAGGTATATCCTAAAGAGATGTTGAATATTCCCCGGGAATATTTCTGTGTTTGGTTGGCGAACTTACAAGTGTCAAGTAGCAGTTATAGCTCTATGATCGGAGTCCTAAAGAGGGTACAAGAGAAGCACAACATGTTTCATCAGTTTTACCTATTTCCTTTTAACCTTCAGTGTTGTCGCCTAAAATATTTGGCAGCTTAAGTAGCAAAAAATGGAGCAAGGGACTGTCTGAAAAGCAGTATTTGGGTAAATGGATAAATGTCCTTGGATTTTAGTGCAGGTGATAAGCCTAGCCTTGTCACGTTTAGGCTCATGTGATTTGAGTTTCAGTATCTAAACTCTTTTCTGCCACTACAGGATACATGGATTTGATTTATTTCACTGTGAAAAAACAGTAACAGTGTCTATGAAGCCCATGTCTATAATTTATTAATATGTTGTATAATCATAATTATAAGCACTCATGGTTATCTGCAATGCTTAATAAAAATAGGCATAACTCATTATGATATCATTGTCTATAATTAATTATGAACATACTTATAATGTGTTATAGTGTGCAAATATTTCAAAGTCACTATCAGTAGTCTTTGTTTGCCTTAAGTAGAATAGGATGAGTCAATGCAAGAACAGCACATAATATGTTGTAAAATGTATTGTTTGAACAGGAATGTACATACAGTACAAACTTTGCAAGAATGAATATTCGAAACAACACTTAATTTTTTATCTCAATTTGGAGACAATAATACAGATATGAGCATGAAGATGGAAGATTGTCTTCTGCATTATTCAACTTTGATTCTGAAGCATAACTTCTCCCCAGATCAACAAGGGAGATTGAGAGAGACAGGGAGCAAGCGAGCAGCAGAATGAATAAAGAGAGTGAATGGTGGTTATGTCAATTAAGCAGTTATTTACACGAACAAAACAGTGTTTTCTGATTGTATCACAATGGTAAAACTCTGGAGAAACCCTGCGTCATTTCACATTGGAAGGAGTTTTCAGAATAAAACATTGAATATTATGGATTTGGAGACATCTACTACTACTTTTAAGCTACAGAATGATAACTCTTGCTATAAAGTATTCTAAATATTCATAAATGCTTATAACTATATGCACACTATAACACATTATAAGTATGTCAATAATTCACTTTAGACATTGGCATCAGTTATGATTATGTTATGTTATGATTCTTTTTATAAGGCATTATAAATAACCATGAGTGCTTATAATTATGATTGTACATCACGGTAGCGGCATTATGATGCATAGTATGTATGCTCATAATGTGTTATAATGCATTATAGACATGGGCTTCATAGAAAGTGTTGCCAAAAAAAACATAAGGTTGCTGTGCTGCAACGCATTTATTTACTCTGTAACAGTCTTTACTTTTTTACACAGTGCTTTGTAGTTTTAATCTGTTGGGGGCTGCAGAGTTGCAAGCAAAGAAAGAGAGAGAGAGAGGGAGAGAGCTGCGGTTGATCATAATTGATGTGTTTTGCTTCAGGCATGCTGAAGCAGACGAGTCATGCCATAACCATGTCCCATGTACTTTGCCTGTTTGTTTGTTATCATGCATTTCTCTTTCTTTGCAAGAGTGTAAAGTCAAGTTCACAACAAAGATTTGCAATGAGATGAGTTGAAACATGCAACTACTTGAATGCATTGTTCTGCAACATTCTAGAAACCTGGCATTTTAGACCAATTTAATCAGACAAGAGAGTACATCATCTCCATAGTGACAACTCAGTGTGCTTTCATTCTAATTTCCAGCTTTTCAGGTTTGTTTAGCAACTTGGATTTAATTTGTAGCTTCTTAAAATGTGTATTGGGATAGTGAGATTGCAACCCATTCTTATTCCGAAGTCATCAAATACCGCCATTTTCGCAGTGTTTTTAGTGTAACATCCCGATGTCAAAAGCCACCTTTTGCATCATTATACGCCGTTTGACGTTGTCAGCTGGGAACGTTGCCTGACTGAACCCTTTGCAGTGCTTTACATCAGCAGAAGACAACAGCATGATTTCTGGACAGTTCGTTTCGGTTGAGAATGCGGCTGACTTTGGGAACCACAGGAAACCCTGCGCTTTCAGAGCGCAGTGATCATGAGGGTTGGTAGGAAACTATGAGCTGCGACAGATAGGATGGAGCCTGACCATTTAGAGCTTTGCAAGTAAGGAGGAAGATTTTAAATTCAATTCTGGATTTTACAGGGAGCCAGTGCAAAGAAGGTTAAACAGGAGATATATGATCCCTTTTCTTGGTATCGTTACAACACGTGCAGCAGCGTTCTGCACCAGTTGGAGAGACCTAAGGGTTTTGTTGGGGCAACTGGATAATAGGGAGTTACAGTAATCCAGCCTAGAAGCAACAAAAGCGTGTACTAATTTTTTGGTATCTGTTTGGGATAGGAAATTTTTTGCAATGTTACGCAAGTGACAGTAAGCAGTCTTAGAAGTTTGTTTTATATGAGAGGCAAAAGATAGATTTTGATCGAATAAAACTCTGAGGTTCCTTACAGTTTTGCTAGAAGCCAATGTAATGCAATCTAGAGAAATAACTAGATCAGTTCACTGATCAGTTTCATCTGGTTTCATAGATAGATACAGTTGTGTGTAATCAGCATATCAATTGAAATTTACAGAGTGATTTCTAATCATGTTGCCCTAGGGGAAGCATATATAAAGTAAAAAAGATTGGTCTAAGCAGAGAACCTTGTGGCACTCTGACCACCGATGTGAAAAAACTGGGGACGATCTGATACGTATGATTTAATCCAGTTTAGTGCCGTTCCTTTAAGGCCAATTAAGGGTTCCAGTCTCTAAGAGTCTGTGGTGTGATGGTTAGCACCGATGCCTCACAGCAAGAGGGTCCCCGGTTGGAATCCAGGTTGGAGCAAGGTCTTTCTGTGCAGAGTTTGCATGTTCTCCCCATGTCTGAGTGGGTGGAGTGGTGACTCTAAATTGCCCATAGGTGTGCATGTGAGTGTGACTAGTTGTCTGTCTATATGTGTCAGCCCTGGGATAGTCTGGCGACCTGTCCAGGGTGTACCCCGCCCAATGACAGCTTGGCTAGGCTCCAGCCCCCCTGCCACCCTTACAAGGACAGGTGTTACGGACAGTGAAACAAGCGGTTACAGACAATTAATGTTGTCAAATGCGGCACTGAGATCTAATAGGACTAAAACAGAGACCAGACCTTTATTGGAGGCAGTCAGTAAGTCATTAGTAATTTTTACTAGTGCCGTCTCTGAACAGTGATGAACTCTAAAACCTGTTCTCTAAAAGTCAGGTCAAGTTGATTAGCAACCATTTTTTCAAAGATTTTAGAAATAAAGGGGAGATTAGATATCTGTCTATAGTTTGCTAAAACCTCTGGATCGAGGGTGGGCTTCTTTAGAAGGAGTTTGATGACAGCTACTTAAAAAGACTGTGATACATAGCCCGTTAATAAAGACGCATTGATTATATCTAACAAAGAGTTGTCAATTAAGGGTAGTTGGGATGGGGTCTAACAGGCATGTTGATGGCTTGGATGCAGAAATCAATGTAGAGAGTCGGTGAAGGTCAATGTGGGAAAAACAGTCAAAATAAATATCAGGCTTTACTGCCATATCCAAGTTACCTGTGTCTGAGGTCAGGTCGCTTGAGGGCAAGAGGTGATGAATTGTATCTCTTATCTGCAAACTGCAAGGGAGTCAACAGCTGATCGCAGTAAGCCAGTAGCACTATCAACAAGACAATACATTTGAGAATTACTTAAATTAATAAAAGTGTATTTGTAATTGTATTTGTAATTTAGCTACTGCGCCATCAAACAGACATCTAGTACAGTAACTCTTGCTGAGAGGCGTGTAATCGAGTGATAAAAAATCAAAAGTTATAAAATAATGGTCTGACAGAGTGAGATTCTCAGGGAAGGCCGTTCAATTTGAATGCCGTATGAAAGGACAAGATCTAGGGTGTTTACTGAAGCCCAATGTGTTAAGTTTTCCGATCAGTTCATTTTTCAAAATACATTAGTGATGGTTATGTGTAGGCCCAGAAACATGTTACTGCAACCAGAATGGCTTTACAGTGTTTAGGAATTCGGTGGCAAATGGATCAGAAAGGTCAGAAATGTGAATGTTAAAGTCACCAGCTAAAATAATTCTATTGCAACAAAGGACAAATAATAGAAATCAGAAAATTCTTTTAGCAAGTCTGTTGTAGATCTAGGAGGATGATAGACCATATGGTGGGGGTGTCACACTCAATTCTAGTTATAACCTCAAAACTACAGACATTTGACACCTTAATGGGGTTGCCTTTAAATCGTTTGTGAAACACAGCAGCTAAACCTCCACCGTGGCCTTTTAATCTGGGCTGACTAATACGATTGTAGCAGAGAGAATCTGAGTTAGAGGCTGCAGACTGCAGCCTCTCCAAAAAGTAGGTCAGCTCCTCCCTTTTCCCAACCCCCCTAAATTGGCAGCCTACTTAAGACACCTGTGGCATGAAGGCAGCCTTTCTTTTTGTCTGTGCCTGGTGGCTGCCACATGGTCATGTCTCTGAGGTGGGTAATGTGGCCTGGAGGTCATTTTAAACTTTTATCTTGAGAAGTGACTTTTATTCTAACAGAAGCATTGTGTGCATACATTGTGTTTGTGTCTGTTGTGCACTGATGGCCTGGTCGTTGTGGTGTCCATTAAAATGGATTTGAGGTTTGTTAACTTTTTTAACAATGTTTAACTTCCACAAACCACACAAAATGTGTTAAACATCGTGTTTGCCTCTTTTGTAGCGGTGAATTGTTCCAGACTGATTGAAGGACATCAGGGTAATTGTAGTACCTGCTCAGACACAATCAGCTGCTGTTTTTGTTTTGTTCCGTTTGTTCTGTTGAGATGAGTGTTTGTCTTAGGTTTGGTTTTGTAAGTGCTATTAAAATTTTCCCTTTTAGCTTGAACCAACTGGTTTAATACAGTTTTAACCGTTTCTTTAGTAACATTTCCTTTCTTCTCCCTTACAGTGCAGTGGTTGCTGGCTAGCGGTGGAGGCTAGGCACTCGGGGTGGTTCCCAGCACCTTTCTGTTGTAGTGATAAGGGCACTGGGACACAATAGTCTGCACCTGTTTGCTGTGAGTTCACGAGTGGTGGGTAAGTGCACTCCTGGGACACTTCCTTTGGTAGTTTGCCTCCCCCTTGCTAGCTTCCACTCACTCCCCCTTCCCTTTTTTTTTTTTTTTGATAGTTTCAATAATTCACTTTGGAAGTGTTTTTATTAATTGAAAAGAGTTATTGTTAAGAGAATAAATTGTAATAAATTTTCATACATCCTACTGTGATTTTGACCTGCATTCATTGCTCATTACTAATTCCTTCTTTTCCCTCCACAGACACTTCCAGTTTAAAATTATTTTTGCTTAAATAATTAATAATAAATAAATCCTGATTTGCTTTTGAACCACGTCTCTGTCTTTTAGTGCTTGAACCTGTGTTTGCCTTACTGCTTAGAACTGGGTAAAACTCCTTGGGTGAAAGTCCCTAGGTGGCGTTGTCTGGCTTGCAATTTGTATCATTCTGTTACAGCCCCTTTATAATATAAAAGTACCCACCACCACGTTGCCACATTCTGGCGTTGTCGGCAGGGTCTACTGTAAAAGCAGAGACGTGTGTTCTTTTTTTATTCTGTATGCCAGTTGGTTCATTTTAAAAAACAATTAAGCATTGTTAGGGTTGATCAGTATTTTAGAAAACAGACAAAACAGCAGCTGATTCCACAGGCATCCCAAGCTTCAAGCGACCCCTCCCTGTTAGCCTCACCGGCCCTGGGTCTCCTCCTCCATCATGGCAGAAGAATTGAACCAGTTAAAGGAATTGGTGGCTCAACTTCAAGCTGAAAACCGGCTGATGCGAGAACGAGAAGCGGCACCCAGTACTAGTGCTGCATCAGTCAGTCACTCTTCTAATCAGCCCCCCTCTTCCAATGCCCCACTAGTTTAGCGACTGGTTTATGTCCCTAGGGACAGGAAATGTCCCATGTTTAGGGGTAGCACTGGTCTTAGCATTTCAGAATGGTTAGAGGAGGTTAAAGCCTGCATGCGTGTACGTCATTTGTCTAGCGCTGACAAGGCTCTTTTATGATCATTTGGAGGGTGAGGCTCGAGAGGAAATCAAATATCGATCTAGAGAGGAGAGGGAGGATCCAGATAAAGTCCTTGATATTTTGCAGGAGTTGTATGGATGTTCTAAATCTTATGTTTCTCTCGCACGAAAACTTTTTCTCGAGAAAGCAACAGGAGGGAGAGACACTCCAGGAATTTTCACACGCTTTAATGTGTTTGATGGACAAAATTGTAACCAATGCTCCTAATGGCCTTCCAAGTTCTGGTGTTTCACTCCGTGACCAGATTGTTGAGCATGTTTTTGATTTGTACCCTTCGCAGGGAATTAAAACAGCTAATCCGGCATCAACCTAATGCCACAATGCTTGATGTCCTTATTGAGGCCATCAGGTGGGAGCGGGAGGGAACACCAGGGGGTGCCAGAGGCCGGAGCCACTCTGTCCCATCGGCTACAGGTTTCCAGTTTTCTCAGACAGGGGGTCCTCATTCAGGGTCAGGTAACCCAGACTTTGGTTTTAAATTAAAAGAATTGAAGCAAATGTTAAAAATGCAACAAGAACAGCTAAACCAACTAAGCAGTTGTTTAAATGCACTTCAGCATGCCCCCAGGGCCAACTTTCAATAAAAGTAAACAGTCTGTTATTTGCCGCAGGTGTCAGAAACCTGGTCACTTTGCAAGGGAGTGTGATGGGGAGAAAGTTAGGCCACCAGCTAATCCAGCCCCACCTGTTACTACTACCTCTAACCATAGATAGTCTTACCAAAACCAGCAATCGGGAAACTTTCACCCCTTGAACTGCTGAGCCAAAGTTCAGGTGGGGGCCTTGTTGGCTCAGAGCTCGGTGCAGAGAAATCCATCACTATGCCAGAGTTGTCAGCTTGTCCTCACATAACTGTTTTAATTGGTGGGATTTGAGTGCCATGTTTAGTTGACACAGGTTCCATGGTGTCCACTACAACTGAATCTTTCTTTGTGCAGAACTTTGCTCCTTGGGGGGGAAGAGCTAAAGTCATGCCACTGGCTACAACTGAAGGCTGCCAATGGGCTAGAAATACCGTATGTAGGTTATCTTGAGCTTGACGTTGAGCTTTGCGACAAGGTAATGACAAAGCGTGGGGTGCTGGTTGTTAAAGACCCCCCAGGTCACTCCTCTTCCTCACCAGGTATCCTAGGTATGAACATTCTTAAATCATGTTATAAAGAGTTGTTTGTACACCATGGTCCTGCTCTTTTTGATTTGCCCTCTGTGTTACAGGCCCCCAGTCCACTCCAAAAAGCCCTACAGCAGTGTCACCAAGCCCAGGCCACTGCACCCCCTGAACGCTCAGGCAGAGTTAGAGTGAAGGGTAGGCGGTTTTTCAGAGTTCCTGGCGGTAGCATGAAGCTAGTGGCTGCCACCTGCTTTCCAGCAGCATTTGAGTAATGATGTCTTGTTCGAACCTCTGAGTGACGGGTTACCTGCAGGTTTACTGGCCTCTCCAGCTCTCGTTCGACCAACAAGAGGTACAGTTTACATTCCGATTGTCAATGTAGGAGGTAGTGATGTTGTGCTTTACCCAAGGACTGTGATATGCACGATAAGTCATGCTAAGATAGTGAGTTTACCCACAGGGGTCTCGGAGATTGAGGGACTTACCTCGGCTAGAGTGTCTTCTCAGACAATCTCCGGCTCAGTGCAGGAGAAAATTAATGCTGTTGCTTTGCCGACCCTGTCAGAGCATGATCAGTGTCAGGTTAGAGCCCTTTTGCAGGAACACAGCAGTGTATTTTCAGCTCATGATGGAGACTTAGGCTGTACTAACCTGATTTCTCACGATATTCCTTTACTGGATGAGACACCAATACGACAGAGGTATAGGCGCATTCCTCCCTCAGAGTATGATGCTGTTAAAGCCCATATTCACCAGCTTCTCGAGTCACACGTTATCAGGGAAAGTAGCAGCCCCTTCGCTCTCCCATAGTCCTCGTCAGGAAGAAGGATGGCACTCTTCGGCTGTGTGTGGACTACAGGCTGCTTAACAGCAAGACGCGGAAGGATGCCTTCCCCCTGCCCAGGATCGAGGAGTCCCTGGATGCCCTCTCTGGAGCTCGCTGGTTCTCCAACCTAGACCTGGCTAGTGGGTACAATCAAGTGCCGGTAACTGAAAAGGACAAAATGAAAACTGCTTTTTGTACACCATTTGGCCTTTTTTGAGTGGAATAGAATGCCTTTTGGACTTTGCAAAAGCACCAAGTACATTTCAGAGACTCATGGAAAGGATTTTTGGAGCTTAAAATTACCAGTCCTTGTTATTATACCTTGATGACATTTATTTTCTCTTCCACTGTAGCCCAACACATGGAGCGTCTCGATTCAGTGCTGGGACGGCTGAAGCAAGAGAATCTCAAGGCAAAGCTGGAGAAATGCTGCTTCTTCAAGGAGGAGGTTGGTTACCTGAAGCAAGAGAATCTCAAGGCAAAGCTGAGAAATGCTGCTTCTTCAAGGAGGAGGTTGGTTACCTAGGCCATGTGATCTCGAAAGAGGGGGTGGCTACTGATCCTCGTCAGATTGAAACAGTCTCCAACTGGAAAAGGCCTACTAATGTCACTGAGTTGCAGTCATTTTTGGGGTTTGCCAGCTACTATAGACGTTTCGTCGGTGGTTTCGCTAAGCTGGCAGCCCCTCTTCACAGGCTGGTCGCTGAGCTGAGAGGTACCAAAAACCGCAGAAAATCTGAGCAGCCTCTAATGGCTGCATGGACTGAGGAGTGTGAAGAGAGCTTTGAAGGTCTTAAGCGCCACCTTGTGGAAGCACCAGTGCTGGCCTATGCCAATTTCTCACTGCCCTTCATCCTGGAAGTGGATGCCAGCCACAGTAGGTTGGGAGCCGTTCTTTCCCAGGAGCAGGACGGTAAGATCCGGCCAATAGCATATGCCAGCCGTGGCCTTACGCCAACAGAACGCAATATGAACAATTACAGTTCTATGAAGCTTGAATTTTTGGCTCTTAAATGGGCCATGACTGAAAAATTCAGAGAATATCTGTTGGGTCAGAAATGCATTGTTTATACTGACAACAACCCCCTAAGTCACCTCTCAACAGCAAAGTTGGGTGCTGTGGAACAACGTTGGGCATCAGAACTATAATCAAATTTGGCGAGTTCTGTACTTACAGACCTGGAAAAAGCAATGGAAATGCTGATGCCCTTTCACGACAGTACTAACCTGCATCAGTCACAGCTGACAATCTGGCACCTGGCACCCATCTTCCACAGGCCATCCAGGGAGTATCAAATCCAGTACCCGAGGTAACGCAGAATACCATATCTGTATTTCCAAGTCATTCTGTTACTGATCTCCATGCTCTACAGGCGGCTGACTATGTAATCCGTGACTTCTTGATGTTTTGGACTCGCATGAGGGCCCCAGATGCAGCAGAGCGACGTGCACTGTCCAAATAGGCCCTAGCACTGGTAAAACACTGGGATTGGCTTGTGGAGCAAGATGGAGTGTTATACCGTAAGGTCTTCCAACCCGATGGGGATGAGGTACTCCAGCTGGTCCTGCCCTCCTCACTGAAAACCCAGGTCTTGCATCAGCTACACAACAAGCATGGCCACCAGGGGGTGGATCGGACCACCAGTTTAGTGTGGCAGAGGTGCTACTGGCCGGGCATGCACCAGGATGTCAAGTGCTGGTGTCAAGAGTGTGAAAGGTGTCAGGTCGCCAAGGACACTCAGCCAACAATTCGCACGTTCATGGGTCACCTCCTCGCTGCTCGTCCAAACCAGATCCTGGCAGTGGACTTCACCTTGTTGGAGCCTTCTAAAAATGGTATGGAAAATGTGTTGGTAATGACAGATGTCTTTTCTAAATACACTCTGGCGGTCCCCACCAAGGACCAACGTGCAACAACTGTGGCTAAAACATTAGTAAATGAGTGGTTCTGCAAGTTCGGTGTGCCCAGCCGCATTCACTCCGACAGGGTCGAAATTTTGAGAGTGACCTAATTCAACAGTTGCGCACCTTGTATGGCATCAAAAGACTCATACTACACTTTACCATCCTGAAAGGAAATGGCCAGTGTGAGAGGTTTAATAGGACCCTGCACGACCTTCTTCGCACATTGCCTACAACGAAAAGAGGGACTGGTCATCTTATCTGCCTCAAGTGGTGTTTTCGTACAACACAACAGTTCATCAATCTACTGGTGAGTCCCATTCTTCTTAATGTTTGGTCAAGATCCCCTGTTACCTGTCGACTTTCTTCTCGGAAGAGCCCCAGTCCCAGTAGCAGGAAGTACACAAGACTGGATTGTGGAGCATCAAACCAGGCTCCGGCTGGCTTTTGAAGGAGCCACAGAGCATCTGCAAGCTGCTGCAAATTGCCGCAAAACACGTCATGATGAAAAGGTGAAGGATTCCTCCCTGCAAGTTGGACAGCTGGTGTACCTCAAGGATGTGGGCATCAGGAGGCGCCATAAGATCCAGAATGTGTGGAGCTCTGTATTGTACGAGGTTGTAAAGGCCCCCCAGGGAGGTGGATCTGTATACACCATTGCTCCATTGGATGACTCCAGTAAAGTAAAGCATGTTCACCGCACCTTACTGAAAAGTTGCCCTCAATGTACCGTGGGGGACAAAGGCACCGATACCTGCCCACCTGAGGATGTGGTATCCCATCCCTTGGCAGAAGACTCATTAGACGAGGATTTGTGTGTAATCCTGCCAGAATCCACTCAAACTCATGTGCCTGTGAATCTTTCATGCCCACAGATTGATGTTGCTCCAGCCCCTATACCTCAGCCTGATTCTTCAGTGCCCTCTACATCTTCAGGGGCAGTCACGGGCTTGGCCCCCACTTCACCAGGCAGGGAACCAACAGGAAGCTGAGCCTGAAGCGGTGAGGAGGTCCAATAGGTCGACAGCTGGAAGGCACACAAATGTTCACCGCCTCCCCCAGGCTGTGGGGAGCAGGGCGATTGGGGCTGCGAACTCCCAGGTACCTGTATCTAATATTTTTAGACCTTGGCAATAATTAAACAATCGCTGAGTCGGCGATTCAAAAAGTAGGGGGAGATTGTAGCAGAGAGAATCTGAGAATCTCTCCAAAAAGTAGGTCAGCTCCTCCCCTTTCCCAACCCCCCTAAATTGGCAGCCTAACTTAAGACACCTGTGGCATGAAGGCTGCCTTTCTCTTTGTCTGTGCCTGGTGGCTGCCACATGGTCATGTCTCTGAGGTGGGTAATGTGGCCTGGAGGTCATTTTAGACTTTTATCTTGAGTAGTGACTTTTATTTTAACAGAAGCATTGTGTGCATACATTGTGTTTGCATTTAATAGTTTACTGTCTGTTGTGCACTGATGGCCTAGTTGTTGTGGTGTCCATTAAAATGGATTTGAGGTTTGTTAACTTTTTTAACAATGTTTAACTTCCACAAACCACACAAAATGTGTTAACATCGTGTTTGCCTCTTTTGTAGTGGTGAATTGTTCCAGACTGATTGAAGGACATCAGGGTAATTGTAGTACCTGCTCAGACACAATCAGCTGCTGTTTTGTTTTGGGCTGTTTTGTTTTGTTCTGTTTGTTCTGTTGAGATGAGTGTTTGTCTTAGGTTTGGTTTTGTAAGTGCTATTAAAATTTTTAGCTTGAACCAACTGGTTTAATACAGTTTTAACCGTTTCTTTAGTAACATTTCCTTTCTTCTCCCTTACAGTGCAGTGGTTGCTGGCTAGCGGTGGAGGCTAGGCACTCGGGGTGGTTCCCAGCACCTTTCTGTTGTAGTGATAAGGGCACTGGGACACGATAGTCTGCACCTGTTTGCTGTGTGTTTGCTGTGAGTTCACGAGTGGTGGGTAAGTGCACTCCTGGGACACTTCCTTTGGTAGTTTGCCTCCCCCTTGCTAGCTTCCACTCACTCCCCCCTTCCCTTTTTTTTTTTTGATAGTTTCAATAATTCACTTTGGAAGTGTTTTTATTAATTGAAAAGAGTTATTGTTAAGAGAATAAATTGTAATAAATTTTCATACATCCTACCGTGATTTTGACCCGCATTCATTGCTCATTACTAATTCCTTCTTTTCCCTCCACAGACACTTCCAGTTTTAAAATTATTTTGCTTAAATAATTAATAATAATAATAATTAATAAATAAATCCTGATTTGCTTTTGAACCACGTCTGTCTTTAGTGCTTGAACCTGTGTTTGCCTTACTGCTTAGAACTGGGTAAAACTCCTTGGGTGAAAGTCCCTAGGTGGCGTTGTCTGGCTTGCAATTTGTATCATTCTGTTACAGCCCCTTTATAATATAAAAGTACCCACCACCACGTTGCCACACAATCATAAAATGGGGAACACAATTTGCACACCTTACAGCCATCCCCAGACTGCAACCATGTTTCTGTCAAGAGCATAAAATCAATCTGAGCATCTTTATCTTATATGGTCTATGTGCTGATGTACTGCGGAAGGCATGTTACCTCACTTCCGGTGCATCTTTGTTTGTCTGGTAGCGTCTCTGTGCTGCTCCTGCGAGCAATTCACAGCTAATGTTCTAATTTACTCCTTACTTCAGCTGCTTTTTGTTTGCCTGTGATTGAAACTCACTCAACCGGTTAGCTACGCCAATTGGAGGTCACTAAAATTACCAGAGTCAGTGTGTACGTGTGCAAAAAACAACGTTGGACACTGTAACCTTCTCTGGACCCCTCCCCAATCTGACCAGTGATCACATGTTTAGCCGCATGTCATCATTCAACCACTGGCTGTCGAGTTGGTGTCAAGCAAATGATATGGGCTTTGTAGATAATTGGCATTCTTTTTAGGTAAAAACTTGGTCTTATCAGGAGGGATGGCATCCATCCCACTTTGGATGTAGCAGCTCCCCTCTCTAGGAATCTGGCTGAGCTTATTAAAGGATCAAAGCCATGACGATCCAGAATTGGGACCAGGGGGCAGAGTCACAGTCTTACATGCTTCTCTGAGCTTCCTCTTGTACAGTCACATACAAATAGTGTAATAAAAATGGTGTTTGGCCCCCGACCACTCAAATTATTTCAATCTAAAATAAACAAAAGGGGGAGTTGTACAAGAAAATCTAACAAAACTTAACACATCTGCTGACAAAGAGCATCATATCAGGAGAAGTAAATGCAGACCTTTGAACATTAGATCTATATCATCTAAAGCTCTTTCAGTCAATGATTTAATATTCAGATAATCATATTGATTTATTTTGCCTCATGGAGACCTGGCTGTGTCCTGATAACTATGTTAGCCTGAATGAGTCCACTCCCCCTGGTCATATCAATAGTCTTTAAATACTCTTTTATTAATTTAAGTAATTCTCAAATTTGTTGTATGTATGACATTCACTGACTCTCTACATTGATTTCTGCATCCAAGCCATCAACATGCCTGTTAGACCCCATCCCAACTAGGCTACTTAAGGAAGTTTTACCCTTAATTGACAACTGTTTGTTAGATATAATCAATGTATCTTGATTAACAAGCTATGTACCACAGTCCCTTAAGTCATTTAACCCCTTCTAAAGAGGCCCATTCTCAATCGTTTAGCAAACTATAGACAGATATCTAATCTCCCCTTTATTTATAAAATCCTTGAGAAAGTGGTTGCTAAATAACTTTGTGACTTTCTCCAAGATAATAGTTTATTTGAGGACTTTCAGTGAGGTTTCAGAATACATCATAGTACAGAGACGGCACTAGTAAAAATTACAAATGACTTATTGATCGCCTCTGATAAAGGTCTCGTCTCTGTCTATTCGGATGCCCCAAGAAGTCCCTGAAGTCTCCCAACTACTGCAGAAAGCTGCTGCACATGTTCTAACAGGAACCAAGAAAAGGGATCATATTTCTCCTGTTTTAGCTTCTCTGCACTGGCTCCCTGTAAAATCCAGAACTGAATTTAAAATCCTCCTACTTACTTGCAAAGCTCTTAATGGTCAGACTCCATCTTATCTGTCCCAGCTCATAGTTCCCTATCAACCCTCGAGATCACTGCACTCTGAAAATGCAGGGTTAATGTGGTTTCCAAAGTCCAGTCCTTCCAGTTTTGGTCCAGAAGGCAGACAACGTTTCCACTTCTAAGCGTAGACTTAAGACCTTCCTCTTTGATAAAGTGTGTAATTCGGGGTGGCTCAGGTTGCCTGGACCAGCCCCTAGTTAGGCTGACACATTTAATCTGCCAGGGGACTTTCTATAATACACTGAGCTCCTTTTTCCTTCTCTTGCTCCATTTGCAAACACTCATGTCTGTTAACAGTATTATGCTAACTTAATCGTCTCTCCGGAGCATTTGTGCTCCTTTGGTGGTCTGTCCATCTCTCCCTCTCTCTCGATTTCTTTTTTGTCATTATTGTAATTTAATTGTTATTTCTAACATCTATTGCATGCTGCTCTTACTTTTCTTTCAATTTTTTTTCTACGTTACAGGGTTTTTTTTGGGGGAGTCTTTCCTTAGACGATGAGAAGGCCTAAGCACAGAGGGATGTCGTACGCTGTAAAGCCCTCTGAGGCAAACTGTGTTTTTCAATAATTGGCTTTATAAATGAAATTAACTTGACTTGACTTGATTAGAAATTATGAAATCACTCAAAATAAAGGTATTTGTAGAGACAACTCTGGTATTACAAAGATAGAGTTTAACTGAGGTAAATTTAAGTACAGGGCTAGAATAAACTGTAGGGAACAGCATGACACTTAATAAGTTTGACACAACAGATCTTGTAGGCCATACACAAAGCAATCTTGCTCATCCTTACTGGTATATTTAAAATGTCAACAGTGGGTTCTGAGCCCATTAAATAATGTTGTACTATTAAAGGTGGAACTACAATGATAGGGACAAGGACCTGGGGGGCATCAATTACCGATAGGCCTATCAACAATCACGTGTGTTGATGTGAACCACTAGGTGTGGTGGTGCGAGCATGTTGTATGCCATATACCAGGTTTCCTGCTAGCATTTGGTTGCCAGATTTGATGGGATACAGCCTGTCTGACTCGAAAAGATGCTGTCTGTCCCAGAAAATATTGACTTTGTCCATAAAGCAAAGCCATTGGGAGTTGCAGATAGAGGAGAGCCAGGTGCTTAAGCTGAGCAGCCTGGAGAAATGCCCTATTCCATGGCCACAGTTGGGAGTGGGACTACAGATCAAGACACTGCAGTGGGAGTTTTTCATGGTGACGAAAAGACGGAGAAAGTCAGATTTTAGTACTCATTTGTACCTATGTGGAAAACGACCTTATCAATGCCTGGATGGGATTTTACAGTGTCAGGGAATTTTTCCACAAGGTGGTGTCAGGGAATGATAGTGCGTAACCCCCCTTTATTCTCATGTTCCTCATGATTGAGTCTCCCATTATGAGGGTTGACGACGGAGCTGGCTGATGCCCACAGAGGGGGTGTACAGTCGTCTCTCTGACTGCCCTTCTGCCGTGGGAGGAATCAGATGGAACCATTCGCCAAGGATGGTTGATGTACAGGGGATGACATGGGTGGACTTCTTGGACAGGATAGCAGCTGCTTTGACACCACCGTCTGCGATGAGGACTGCGGCAGAGGGTGGAGGGTCTCCTCGGGCTGACAAGGGCAAAGAAGCTCAGCCTGGGATGGACCTCCTGAGCATCTGTTTACGGCCTCCTGCCGAATCCTATGGCAGTTTTTCATTGTGGACGAGTGAGCTTCCCAGCCAGCAATGGCTGCAGGTGGAGGAGGCATGGGAGTTAACAATTAATATATGATGGTATGTGTCTTTCAGCTCAGCTGCTTGTGCCACCAGTAGAGACCAGAGACTCAGCTCTGGTGGTACCTGCTGTGCACTACAAGTTATCATACTGCAGCTTTGCAGTGGACTTCTGCATCTACATATTACACTCTAGGTATCCCAGTTCCGGAATGCTGCAACTGTGATGACAAACAAAATCACATGGTGGGATTGTGCTGCCCATGGACACATTTAGGCAACAACAGTACATCGCAACCAACGTCAACAAACACACATGATAGCATGGAGGGTTAGGGTTAGGGGAGGGAGACACATGGTAAGGTGTAGAAAAAAAACCTTAACAGCTGTCACCCTATAAACACACACACACACACACACACACACACACACACACACCAATTGTATACAGTACAGTGGCTATATGTAGCTTTTCTACAGTATGCTCCCAATCACCTGTGATCTGTATCTGTTATCATGTATCATATTTATCAATCAATGTTAGAGTGCATCTCTAAGTGTTGTGTTTTAATCAGGTTCATCTCAAATTTGGATGCAACCTCCACCAGATACCTTTTATTAGAGTTTGCTAAAGTACAACCATCCACAACTACAAGAGATAATATGCATGACAATGAAGGGCATCCAACTTCCTATGTTCATTCATTGTCTACATGCAACAATGGGCTAATCTTCATTAAACCCTCATACCTTCAGTGAGAGCAGATTGTGTGTGAAATCCACTTACTCTCTACTATTAATATCTCCACTGAGCATGAAGGAGAGGAGACATCATTAAAATGGTGCTGGAAGGATTTGACCCAAAGCTAGCAGGGGTGCTGGTAATGGCAGGAGCCTTACAGCAGAAAACTCAGCATTTCATCCAGTACATGTGTAGTTAATGGTGCAAAAGAAGTCATTGTGGTACAAAGAGACTAGCGAGGCTAGGCTGATCCTCATGTCAATGCGCTGTTGTGTGGGAGGCAAAAGGAAAGCCTTATATCATGTACTTTATTTTAATATATAATGCTCTGATGTAAGACTTTTCTCATTCTACTCACACAACAGTGACGGCGTTTATACATGTGGGAGAGTATTCCTGGTACAATTAACTTTTTATCAACTACTTTCACTTTATAGTTTCCCCTTTACGGACTTTGGCTGCAGCAGCTGGGGCCATCCAGGGAATTAGTACAAATTATTGAAATTTTTGATAAAAAAAACATGAAAATGTATAATGTGTAATAAATTAAATTATATCAATAAAGCATTACAGTGAAATTATTTTCTGTAGTTGACAACATAACATAGCTTTAATTTGTGTCACCATTTCAAAATTTTGCAATTTTCTTTTTTTTTTTTTTGTTTTCCCTCAAATATATATTTTAAAGAAGATCATGTGTTTGGGGAAAAAACTGTGACTATTGGCAATTTTTCTACAAACTGAAAAAAAATGCAGATCTTTTTTCGTGGGTTTCGTTTGTAGAATTCAGCTTTGGAGTGCATGTGCTCTTTAAAAATCCCCCAAACCCCCCCAAAATTTCCGACGGTCCTTAAACACATTATTGGGGACACTAAAATTATGTTTGAAAAGAGTTTAAATCTTAGATGTCTGAAAAACGCTGGGCAAGTGTGCCAAGCGAAATATGTATATTTTGAGTCCTTAAAAAATAATGGAAAGGTTTTTAAATTGTGTCCATGAAAATGTGTGGGAACATTGGCCATCTCATTCATTTTATTTCATGTATTTCATCCTCACAGAGGAGGTCAAGTTCCATCATCAGAATGGGCCTATAAATCTATACAACTGACATGGACAGGATTGATTTATACCAATGATCTGCTACCCCTGGTTAGGCAAATAAAACTACATAAGGGTGGGTGAAGATTCAGGTCATGGTCAAAAGTAACTAACATTAGCTGCTGGTTGGAAACAGGATGCAAACTGCAGTCTCCAGTGTCAAAGTCCTACAATTTGCCACCCAACAATCCGCCCTAACTTTTGCCTAAGACTAAGATGTTTTCACTCCTCCTTTGCCACTGAAAAAAGATAGCCATACTTATGATTCTAAGTGATTACTTTTAAAAAATTCTTTTAAAAAAAGTATATATATATATATTATATAGCACTGGCAGTTGGGCATTTTTTTTGTTTGTTTGTTCATTTTTCAGAATGCCAAGAGTTGAAAAATGTTTAATTGTGGATCAAAACGATGCGCTAGTAACTGTCACTTCAGCCATTCAATCACAGTGGAGGAGGAACAAACAGCCTACTGCAAAGACAAACCATCACATCTGACTTGTACGAGTGCTGGACAACAACAACAACAACAATAGAGAAGAAATTTGTTAATGTAAAATATCGCCTATTCTATTTTCCCTGAACCCAAACAGACTGGCAGTCCAGCTTCTCTTCCTGCATGCTTCAGCCTTCCTCTCATCCAGAGCAATTACATGTTTACTTCTGCAGATATTCCATGCAACCAGATGCAACCAGAGCTTTTTGGCTGCAAAAAATGCTTTTGAAGTTCTGTCATTTTCGTGCTAAGCACCTAGCATTTCCAGCTGGAAAAAAATGCTCTGGTGAACACGGCCCCTTATTCTCATCATTAATCTCATACAAAGAGGAGACATAAATTGTACCAGATTTAGCTACTAGAACTAATATGTGCCTCATAAAATTCCATGTGACAAATAATTTATTGATTGATTAATTTCTTCTTGAAGTTCCTCTGCAGGTAGACTTCCAACAGTGATATGAAGGGGCTTGTAAGCACCGTTGCAGAATCAGAAGACAAGATCAAAAACTTCAAGACACACAGATTAAAGTAAAGCAAAAGAGAAAGAACTATCACAGGGCCGATGGGAGGCAGAGGCCAAAGAGAAAAGCCAAAGAGAAAGGCCAAAGCAGTGGAGTGTATGTGTGTGTGTGTGTGTGTGTGTGTGTGTGTGTGTGTGTGTGAGAGAGAGAGAGAGAGAGAGACTGTGTGAGTGAGTGAGTGAGTGAGTTACTGCCAGAAAGAGTAATGTAAAAGGGGTGGAGGAAGTAAGGCTGGGCAGGGAGGTTAAGTGAATTCCATCAGTGAGTTGTGTCTCTGGCAGAATCACAGACCAAGTCCGGTGAAGTCTGACTGCACCACTATGTGCACAAATAACACACACATTAAACACAACATCAAAATATGCTGCCTGACAGCCAGTAAAGATCTATCTATGTGTGCACATAGAAGGAGGGCAACTGCTGCTTCAAACAACAATCATATAATTCAATGACTTCTTGGGTTATATACATGTAAAGGAGTACTTGAAATATTCATACCCGATACCCGTTACTGACAATCTTGAGCATGAAAGTAGAGCAAGTACTGCACAGGTGTTACTAATAATATTGACAAGGACTCTGCTCTCATCAAGTGTTCCAGTAAACCTTGACAGTGTGAGAGAGTGAAACTGAAGCAGCAAAATGGAATTCAGCCACCATTCAGTGATTACTTAAATCAAAGTCATGTGTGAGCAGAGAGTACAGCACAGTACTCAGAACGCAGCCCTGGGGTGCTCTGGTGTTCAGGATGAGGGTGAAAGAGGTGAGCCTGCCCACTCTCACCATCTGGGGTCTGCCTGTCAGGTAGTCGAGGATCCACATGCACAGTGGGGTGTTGAATCCCAGCTCCTTGAGCTCTGTGGCCAGCCTGGTGGGAACTATGATGATAAACCCTGAACTGTAGTCAATGAACATCAGTATCACACAACTCCCTTCCTTTAGGTGAGATAGGGTGGTGTGGAGGATGTGTGCTATGATGCCTTCCATTGATCTGTTGGGATGGTAGGCAAATTGTAGTGTGCTGGGTGATAGCAAGCAAATGTCAGTTATAATATTAACAAGCTGAACAGCACAAGCTTTTAGTTCTCGTCCTGGAATGTTGTCTGGGCCTGCGCACTTGTTTATATTCACTCTCAGCAGGAGTTGCCTCACATCTGCTGTGGTCACTGAGAGTGGCTGGTCCTCTGGAGGCGGAGTAGTCTTTACAGTTGAGTCCTTATTAGAGTCCACTTAGAGTTCTCTAGAAAACATTGTCTAAACATTGTTTGGACAATGAAGTCGGAATGTTATTTTGAGAATATTCTCTGAAAATTGTTTAAACATGCTCTGAGCATTCTTTACAGTATGTCCTTTGACCTTGTTTGAACCTTGTTTAGAGAATGTTCTTAGTGCAGCGTTCCTAGCCCTAGAGAGGCTCGGGGCCAGGGTCAAGACGATGAGGTCATTTGCCTGCTGATGAGGACAAGCGACATAATAACTTGTTAGCAGGCAATAGCACTAGTGCTTGACTAGCTCATATGGTGACATTTAATAGAGTTCTTCAGATAGCGGCAATACTGCCAGTGCCAATGTTGTACCACTCAGGTGGCTTTCATGTATCTCAGGCTTAATGAAGTGTGTTTTAAATCCAGTCTTTTGTCTTTTATATCAGATTGCTGCTATGGATTATAGATGTTAGGCCTGTAAATGCTTAAATCAATATGGAATCACTCTCAGTAATGGGTAGGAGGAAGCAATGGGGACAGTCCAAAGGAAAGTTTCTGGGGACAAGTTTTGTTCACAGTCCAACCCTACTTACCTCCATAGAGATGAAGTGCTTAATTCAAGAGGTAGTTCCGACCAAAGCAATTTGATTAGATGAGATGCATTCCATGAGGGCTGATATTTAATACAACATCACAGGGACTTTTAACTCTGCATGTATTACTCTGCTTCACAGGTGTTCTAAACCATTAATTAAGCATACATTAATGGTAGGTAGTTATCTAACTTAACTGTAGATTTGAGTGAGGAAATCCCATCTGACTCACTCGTAAATCACCTGAGCAAAATTCGACTTGATGAAAAAATAATTCTACCTGCAGCCAGGTGCAATGTCCAGCCTCTGGTTTAACGCTGTATTCCTGGGAGTAAAGCAGCTTTCAAAGATGTTACAGTGTGAGGTGTGACAGGGACACACTTGTCTTAACATCAACCACAGCCTGAGA
Organism: Plectropomus leopardus; assembly: GCF_008729295.1. NCBI lineage: Eukaryota > Metazoa > Chordata > Actinopteri > Perciformes > Serranidae > Plectropomus > Plectropomus leopardus. The sequence continues at coordinate 160,713 of NC_056485.1, read as the reverse complement.
GCCACCAACAAGCAGATTATCTGATACAGGACTCAAGATGACAGAAATCATGGCAGTAAGTGGATACATGCTGGAGGGATGTACTGTCTGATCAAACTAACTCATCTGAATCACACAGGCTACCAAAGTGACTGTTAATAGACACCTTTCACAGGAAAAGCACAGATAAATGTTCATGATACTAAGCAACTGCGCACTGTTCACTAATAAAGGGTGCTTGTAGAAGTGGTGAATATCAACAATATCACACTCAAGGTCGTACTGTACGGCTGTGATTATCTTCAGCACTCAGTCTGCTGCTTCGTGTCTAGAACTCAATCACAGCTATGATGATATACAGTACAACAGAACTCCCTCTTATTTCATATTGCTCAATTATAAAACACTTCCGACCAAGCAATTTGATTGGTCAAGAGGCATTCCATGAGTGATGATATATAGTCCAACATCAATGGGACTGTGAACTTTTCGCGATGCATGCATCACTCTGCTTTACAGCTGTTGTACAATGTTCGTTAGGCTCACACTAATGGTCGGTGGTTATATAATGTTACCACAGATTGTATCAGTGTTTGAATAGCGAGGAAATCCCATCTGACTGGCATCATCACTCAAAAAATAGATGGGTTTTGCTAAACCGCCAACTCGAGAGGATGCACATCACAGCAGTGAGTGGACACATGCTGGAGCAACGTAATACTGTCTGATCAAACTATCTCATCTAAATCACACTGGCCACCACAGTGTCTGTTAACAGACTGTTATTTCACTGAAAGCACAGAGATAAATGTTTATGTTACGAAGCAGCTGGTCTGTGCATAACATGAAGACCGAGCTTCCATAGATTGGCAAGCAGTGTGCAGGAAAATGTTTATGTGTTGCTAGGCAACAGCTGTCACATCCAGCAATTGCGGAACTATTTGTGTCAGTGGAGCCAAAAAAATCATTAATTAAACAAAAAAAAAATATATCTATTGTCACTTATTACTGTTAACTAAAAAAGACATTTGTAGAACTGTTGTAGAAAAGCAATATCACACTCGAAGTCATAATGGTGGACTGTATATCATCATACCAACCGGCCGATTGCCTCCAACTGAATCACAGCTGTGATGATATATGGTACAATATCACTCCCTCTCGTGTGATATTGCTTAATTGAACAGCAGGTTAAGGATTTCATTTGCCTACCATTCCTCCAACGTCGCTGATCGTTGTGTAAAGAAAGTTCTGCAGACAACTTTCAGAGAACGTTCTTTTGAAAACATTGTCTAAATGTCTAAATGCTTTCTGAAGAACATTCTCTGGAAGTTGTCTGACTTTGTTCATCTTTAAACATTGTTTGGATGTTTTCTGGACATTTTCAAGAAAAATGTCTCAACATTGGTTAAAAATTGTTATCTGAAATGTTTAGTTAATTCCAGGCATAATTTAATACAATTCAAAACAGTATATTACTCTGAAGACAGACTGCATAATTTTTTTCCTAATGTTTCCAACCTATGTAGCAAGTGTGAAGAGGCAGATGGGACATTAACACAAAGTTTTTGGACATACATTTGGTTATAAGTTGTTCATTGTTTGTGTTTTTTCTGATTCTGATTCTGATTCTTGAAGTGTGTATTTGAATGTCTCTTGCCTTTGAGAAGAACTGGGACCCTAACCCACTAGTTGCTGTCCTAGGTGCCATGAGTGTGTACCTTTTGGCAGACAAACATGAAACTCAGGCCATCTCTTTTGGTATGGTTGTCACAAAGAAACGTATTCTACTTATCTGGAAGTCAGACTGCATACCAACATATGATATGCGGTTAAGAAAATTGATGAATGTATTGTACTTAGAAAGGTTAAGGTTCTCAAATAATAACAAGACTCAAAGAGCCCTCAACTAGCGTATCTCAAGGGTTGTAGATTGTAATAAACTGAGAGTGTAATAGTAAACCCTATGTTGCTGTGTAGATATATCTTATTTAACTGTGAATGTTAAGTCCAGCACCGTTTTATTATTATTATTATTATTTATTTATTTTCTATCTGCAAAGAATTTTGTGGATGAGATGGTTAAGTGATGGACTGAGTGTTTGTTCTTTGTTTAAGATCATAAAATGAAGGTTTAAAAAAAATATAGGATTGTTCTTTAGTGAATGTTGTCTGAACATTGTTTAAAAAACATTATATAAACTTTTTTTTAATTATGTTTTAAAAATTCTCTGAGTATTCGTTTTAGAATGTTCCATGAAGGTTTTTAGACAACGTTCTCTGATGTTTTTTTAATTTTCTGAACGTTCTTCAGACAATGTTGTCTGAATGTTTTTAGAGAACATTCTCTAAACGTTTAAAAAACATTTTCTGAGCAGTCTCCAGTAAAGTGTTTCGAGAAAACATGGTCTGAATTTTGTTTAAAAAACATTATCTTAGCGTTTTTTTAGAGAACGTTCTCTGAATATTTTAGTCTGAGAATTCTTTTAAAAACATTGTTTGAAAAATGTTCTCTGAACATTCTTTTGACAAAATTATCTGAATGTTTATTTAGACAATGTTGTCTGACCATTCTTGAAATACCATATTCAGAGTGTACTCTGTCTTAGCTTTGGACACAAAAGGTTAAGGTCAATGGTATTTTGCTCAAAGATACTTCAGTAGAGTTGTTTGAACCCTTTGCTGCCTAAAGGCTGCCTTGGTTGCACACATCGGATCCTCCAATAAAATCAAGCCTTGTGTGGCTAAAATGAAAGCTAATCAAATCAATCTCACAACTTCACCCTGTGGTTTGTTGCTTCCAGAGCATGGCCTCAGTTTCACTAAAAAGCTGTTGCTTCTCAATTACAAAACAAAACTGGACCAAATAACAAGCAGTACAACAAACAACATCATAACTATTGCCACTACACTCTACAGCCTTTCAGAATAATGAAGTTATGACAAAAATTTTAAGCCTTTAATAATGCTATATAATAATATAATATATTATAAGTCCAGCAGGGGTGGGGCATAGCTTCCAACTGCGGTCCTCTGTGGTATGGCAGTCCATTCTCATTCCGAAGCTGCTTTGACAGTGCTTTTGGTATAAGTTTGTGATTCTTTTGCATTCACATGAAACACCACTGGATGATGTCAGGTGACAACATGGCCAGACAGAACCAATCATGGTGTTATTATACACCGGCAGCAGACGGACAGCACCTACCGCATCTGCATAAAACATGGCAAGATGGTGTCAGGTTGACACTCGACTAGTCACAACATGATATAAGGATCGGGACAAACCCAAGCCCTTCATGCAGGAGTTCTGTGTTTACTTCCCATCTGAATGTGATGTTTGCTTTCTACACCTTACCATGTGCCTACTTCCCCTAATCCTCTGTGACAGCATTTGCATTTGTTGACGTTGTGGTGTTGGTTGCTGTGTGCTTGTAATGTCTAAATATAACCACATGTGACGTAATCCCACCATATGCTTCAGTAGGGTTCGCCCTTTTCTTCCTTGCTTGCACACATCATATCCTCTCATATGACCAAGCCTGTGTGGCAAAAGTGGCAGCTGACATCACGGTAGTCACATCACAGTAGTGGCATCCCAGAATGTAAACAGCAGACGCAGAAGGACACCTAAAGCATTATAAATAGACGCAGAAGTGCACATCAAAATTGTAACATGAGATGTCTTGGGATGACAAGTCATCTCATGTTGCAATTTAAGTTCAATTCTTCCTGACAAGCATTTGATTGCCTCATTAGCTATGACTGAAATATCTCTGAAGATCCAAAGGGATTTGAATCAAGATCTTAACCCAATCCAGCCATGTAAAAGTGCACAGTGGATGATAATAGAAGACATGAAACTCATACGGCCGATGTTAGTTGACAGGGTGGCCGGATGGAGCGGGTCATATGCACATGACACACTGAAGGATAGCATCAGGTAGTAATGCTGCTGGTAGTCACAAGTGCACCTATAGGATGTGCAGGTGGGAAGGTGGGTAGGTCCAACAAACAACCTTTGTTGGCTAATCCCAACCATCATGACAGTCTGTGCAGTTGTGTAAACATAAGGACTGAGCTGCTTCATCCCACCATGTGCATTTTGACATCATGGCAACGTACTGCATTCCTACCATGATGTCATCTCACCATGTGCATTTATTCACATCACAGTAAAGGATTCCCAGAATGTAAACAGCTAACGCAGAAGGATACCTAAAATGTCATAGGCTGATGCAAAAGGTCCTGACAGAGCAGCACCACATGACAAGCTTGGACTGAGAACATGTTTTAATCAGTATTTGTCTCATAATGGATTCTTTAGTGAACATCTTTTCACCTTAAACAAACAGTACACTGGTGCTTTTTCCATCTCTCCTGCAGTAATTATATTCCAGAAAATTTACACCAATGATGGCTTCTTTATCTGACTTTGATGGCAGGTTTTGGATTTCTAAGCCAGAAGCTGTACTGACAGTCTGACTGAACCTGAGCTGCCTCTCACAGCTTCCTGTGGACTGTCTGCTTAATTTCAAAGATAAATCCAACAGACCCTGACCTCAGCTCACAAACAGGTATACTCAGGTATACACGCTGTCCCGTCCACACAAACAGCCCAAAGATAGTGAATAAAATGTATAATCTGCAATAAAAATGCAGATGTTGATGCAATGTTCTACATTGTTTACAATTGCAGATAATTGATGTCTGGCCCGGGCGCAAAAATCTTTCCCCATAGACTCCAGTTATGAGTTTGACATGCACAATTCACTTGTCTTTAATACAAGAGGACATAGGGGGATTTGGGTTAGCTGTGCCCTTGCTAACACCCTGGCTGACAATGTATAGTACTCTTACACACCACCGGTCTGCCACCCAGCATGTGGCAAGGAACGTGAGATTTATTCAACTACCTGCCTGCCATAAAAACCACCAAGCGACTGACATTGAGTGCAGAGAGTAGAGTATTTAGCTAGCAAGCATCAGCGAGTCACAGAGAGAACTGAGAAACAGAGAAAATGGAGAAAGATAATTCAGTGATGTCACTTAAAACAACACCGTTCAAGAGAACACTGCAGGAAAAACTGAGTGAAAGAACTTGGACCAAATCAGCCGAACATCTTAATTAGACAGCGGTCCCAACACAGAAGAAGGAAATCTTTTTCGTGAATGTGTTTTCAGAGGACTGGTGTATTTTGTGGCATCATTAGATACAGCTGTTCATGAGCATCTTCAGCCTGCCACTGTGTTTAAGGGGACATCCAAAACAGCACAGAATGAACTCCTTGACTGCATGTTAGCAGTTTTGAGAGCGATCATTATTGAGGAAACTTGACATGCAGACTGTGTATCAATCCAGGCTGATAAAACAATGGATATCTCAACTCAGTGTCAGTTGGTTCTTGTGGTCTGCTACATAGTACTTCTGGATAGGTTGAGCTTCATTCTCCCCAATGACCAGAAGAGCAAGCTCATATCCTAGGCCTATGATGGTGCCAGTGTCATGAGAGGAACCACAGGTGATGTACAGAAAAAGGTGAGTGATATGTATAACTGCTATGCTCAACAGCTTAACTTCCTCATGCAGCAGGTGACATCCCACATCCCAAAAGTTGGTCAATTCTTCTCTGACCTGGCTGGATTCTCAGGATTTTTTCAACCAGTGTGCTTGACAGAATGGTGGCACACAGACTCCCAAGAGCAAGCAGAATGAGATGGAACTTCCACAGCCGTGCTGTGAATACTGTGTTCAAGCATAAAGATGACCCTCTTCTGTGCTTTTGATTCAACCACTGTGCAAGAAGCTGAAAGGTTTGTGAGACTTCTGGAGGATGATATTTTCTGCTTTTTCCTGGAGCTTTTCCACCGCATTATGCCTCATATAAACATTCTTTGAAGCCAGCTCCAGAAGAGGTCCATTAACTCAGTCTTTGTCCACACATTGATGCAGCAGTTTACAGACAGCGTGCAGAGGATCAGGTAAATACATTTGTATGTGGCACTGTTAAACCCTTGTGCATCCTTGTCGAAAAAAACCTCACACTCAGTACTATAGGACAAAAAATATCCAAGTCATATACTGCAAGAATATTACTACGTATTAATATTGTTTTCCTATTTCACTGAATTACATCTTTTTGAAACCAGCATCAGTCCTGATTAACTGTTTAGGACGGATTAAAGATTAACTCTTTAATTCCCAGTTTACTGACATTTTGCCACTGTTGTTTTTTGTGAAGAAAAGACATAAACTTAGTTATTATCCATATACTTAATCTTATTGAAAAATATTTAGGAACATCACAGTCTATGATGTATCATTGAGTAACAACATTGCTTTTGAGCCATTATTGGTTTTTTTTTTGTGGGATTAAAAATAACCTCACACTCAAATGTCCACATGATAAGAATGTAATCAGAATATTTCAATTAATATTAACAATAATATGTTATGTTAATATGCACCATGCATGATCAACCTATCAATGCAACATTTCTTGTTAGTTTTCTTGACAACTAAAGCTATTTTTTCTCTGCTGGGGCTGCTCAGACACTTCATACCTACTCTCTGTGGAAAACATCGAAGCAGCCTAACTCAGCAGGGGATAATAGAAGATATCTTTAACCAAGTCTGGGGTCCCTTTTTGCAATATTTAGAGGATGCATCTTTATTGTGAGTTAGGTATATTCTGTATTGGATGTGAAAGTCAAGAGTCAAGTACACCCAGATGTCAAGTTAAGTTTGTAGGCACTTTGTTTTTGTTTGTTTGTGTTTTTTTTTGTTTGTTTTGTTTTGTTTTTTTGTGCTAGCTGTTATGTAGTTCTGTTTGTTTTGCTTATTCAAAACCAAAAAAAAAAAAAAAAAAAAAAAGGACAGAGAGCTGACTATATGGATGTAATGATTGTTGTAGTCAATTATTCTTATGCTCTGTTGTCTGACAAAAACATGAATAAAAAAAAAAAATTGTTTGCATATTCTTAATTTCTTGTTTTTAATAAAGGAAATGGAGACCTGATATTAAGGATTTCAATGTGGTAATTATATTTTTTCTGTATATATCAGACACACAAAGTGTCAACCAGAGTATTTATTATGGTGAGATAAATTCAGATTCACTGGTAACATTTTATACTTTTATCTGTATTTTATTGTCAGTGTTTGCTCAGCAAGTGCTTGGACGTACCATCCATCCATCAATTCATCCATCCATCCATTTTCTTAAGCAGATCTTGGGCTGGGTCGTGGGGGCAACGGGCGAAGGAGAACATTACTTCACGCTGAGTTTGTGGACATAGCTCTCACTTTGGCTATACAGGGACTGGATGGCTCGCAGCAGCAACATAGTCATAAGCCTTCTCCAAATCCACAAAACACCTGTAGACCGGACAGGCAAACTCCCACAACCCCTCCAGCAGCCTTGCAAGGGTAAAGAGCTGATTCACTGTTCCATGACCACGATGAAACCTGCATTGTTACTCCTGAATCTGGGGTTCAACAATCTGTTGGCTCCTCCTTTCCAGCACCCTGGACTAAACTTTCTTTTGAACTAGGACCACTCGGATTCTATGTCCCTAACCTCCCCCGGGATGCACAAAAAGTGCCTCTGGAGGTGTGAGTTGACGACCTGCCAAGCAGATGTCCCAGTTCACCCTCACTACATGTTTGGGTTTACCGAGTCTGTCCAGCAGTCTCCTCCACCACCTGATCCAACTCACTACCAGGTGGTTATCAGTTGACAGCTCTGCCCCTCTTTTCACCTGAGTATCCAAGACATAAGACCGCAGATTGGATGATACGTCCACAAAGTCGATCATTGATCTTTCGCCTAGTGAGTTCTGGTACACTTATGTGACCCTACACTTGAACATGGTGTGCGTTATGGACAATCCATGACTAGCACAGAAGTCCAATAACAAAACATGACTCGGGTTCAGATCGGGCAGGCCCTTCCTCCTAATCATGCCCCTTCAGGTTTCTACATCATTGCCCACGTGAGCATTGAAGTCCCCCAGGTAAACATGGAGTCCACAGTTGGCACCCTTTCCAGGACACCACCCAGAGACTCCAAGAAGGCCGGGTACTCCAAACTGCTGTTTGGTGCATAAGCACTCACACCCGCCCTGCACGATGACCCTACCAGGAGCTAGCGCTCCCGACAACACACCTCCCAGGATCAGAGGGACTCACAAATCAACCCACCATGTTAAGGTGGTGATTCCCAGTGGGGCTTTGGCATACCCTACTGGTGATACATGATAGCACCTCTGTCAAATGGTTGTTCACATACTATAAATTAAATTTTTTGTTCCTGCATTACTGACACTATTTTTTGGTTAACTAAAAAAGTGTACCCACCCGGAAGTAAAATTCATCAGCTGCCACTGGTGCATAACATGCAGCGGTGAGTGGTGATCAACATCTATGCACTGCATCACCATAGCCTACTATCACGCACTGAGCGTCATACTCTGTCAGATCACATAGTTACAGATTTAAAAGGAGCTTTAGGATGTTGAAGAGAGGACAACAAGCTGCCAGAGTGAGCCATTAATGCAGAGAAAAGGCTTTTGTCATGGCTGTTTTTTTCTTTGTGTAATTCAGGCAGGCATGCCAAAATTTGTTTTGGCCCTGGCACTACAAATTGGAAATGTTTGAAGAGTAATACCTGAAATGAAGATCAGTGATGGTTTGATTGTGGTTGAGGCACTAAAAAGTTAACGTGTGTACTGCAAGTGTGTCAGGATCATTCACCATACTGGTGTCCTCTTGAAAAAAAAAGCAAGTTGTTCATTTATCACCAAGAGATAGGCTACACTATATTTATCAGTTGCATATCTTTACCCTGAGTTGATGTGATTCTGTATAATCAATCTTTACACCAAATGTGCACAGTTTTCCATGTTTGTGAGTTTGTTGTCTGTTCATCTCTACACTGTAACTGATATCACCAGGAGAATATACAATATATATATATACAGTATATAGGGTCTGCATGGACAGTATTAGGTTTAACAATGTTTGATGAAAGACAGAGGCTAAAAAACCCAGCTAGAATGGATGTTATTATTATTATCAACTTTAATCAACTGAAATGATGAAAAAAAAGTGCGCTCTCATTCTGAAGTCATCACATACTGCCACTTTGATAGTGCTTTCAGCATATGACAGATGCCTAAAGTCACCTCCCACGTCCCCATGATATGCCTCTTAACGGCATCAGCTGAGAACACGGCCAGACAAAACCGATCTCTGTGTTGTTTCATGCTGCCAGACATGAAACTGGATGGCACCTGCTGCTTATACATGATTCATCAAAGACTGGTATCAGGTTGAAACGCTGATGCTAGTACCAAAATATCAGGACTGCCAGGGTGCCTATGTAGGGTGCAGGTAGGGGCGGTGGACGAGTCCAGCAAACCCCGGATGTTCATGTAGGCGTTGAACGTTCACTTTTCATCTATTTGCAATATTTGTTTGTTTTTTTACACTTTACCATGTTCCTCCTTTCCCTAATCATAACTATCCATGCCAGCATTGGCCTCTGTTGTCATTGGTTGCAGTGTGCAGCATCATCCCACCATGCGCTTGTGTTGACATCAAGGTAGCAGCATCCCGCAACAAAGCCAGCAGACACAGAAAGATACCTTGTGTGAAATATGTAGACACAGAAGTCCACTGCAAAGTGACAGCATGTAGGAGTTGGAATGAGAACATGTTGGGATGTTGGGATGAGAACGTGTTGGAAAACACAGTGGAAGAGCAGTGTAAATTTAGTTTTGCAGGTCAGTTTTGGTTTGTGAAGAAAATAATATGAATGTCCCCATGAAGTGGTTGGTTGAAGGGATCCAGAGGAGTGTTGCAGAGCTGAGCAAAGCTTTTCCCTTTTGCTCAGCATGTTTGACTTTTTTAAATTAATAAATGTATTAAATAATCAATAAATCAGAATTGTTTCATTTGACTAATTAAATCCACCAATTGCTGTAGCCACACAAGGATGCACAAGGATCTTTATGTGTTCTTTAAAAAACAGTGCAATGTTGAAAAAAAATGCATGAAATAGCTGTGATGAACTGATGGAGAGTCCTAAAAAAAAGGAAATTTAAAAAGAGGGAGGAAGAGAAGTGGACATAGAGTAACAAGAGTTAAACATCTCCAAACCAGGGCTTCCTGGTTCTAATGCAGTTTGAATAACCTCAAAATGAGCCTGTTGTGCACAGGTTATTTTTTAAAAAGTTATTCCTTCTATCCTTTCCTGATGTCACTATCCCTAAAAACAGTTTACAGCTTCTCCTCATGGATCCCAGTCATTTCTCAAGCTAGATGAGATGGATAGTCTCTCCAGCATGATCTGGATCTGGTTCTAGGAGGCATCCTAATCAGATGTCTGAACCAGCTCAACTAGATCCTTTTCAAAGCAAAGAGCAGCAGCTCCCACCATATGTCTGAGCTCCTAGCCTTAAAAGTCATGTTTCACAGTATGAAATATGTAAACAAGGTGGCAGTATGGAATAAGTGGACAGTTTATGTTCACACTGTCACTGGCTTGGACCCCAGGCAGGATATCTAACCCGGGAGGCCAATGGGAAAAGCCCGTCAGCCAACATGTCGCCAGCATGCCATCACTATCCATTTCTCAATTAAAAATATGCTGAGGGTGAGCTAGACTTGGCTCAGTTGGGGGTCCAAATGCCTGAGATCACAATTTTCTTCCAGTCGGCAGGAAGAGAGAAAGCATAAGCATTGGACTAAGAGGATTAGCACAAATCCTTGCTGTTTTTTTCTTTTTCTGTGGGTTAAAGAGGAGCCAAATCAGAGCAAAATGTCCCTGCCAGCTGCCAAATGAGCATTATGCAATATCTCTCTTGTCTAGGGTTTTGGAGCTTTTTGTTTTCCTGAAAGGCGTCTTGTTCAGAGATGAAAATCCAAGTGATATGGGGGCCACAATAATGTGCTTCAGATCACCTCAGCAATGCAGATGAATCTTAAGTTTCTTCAAAGTCAAATCTCAATGACAACAATCAATCCATTCATGCTGCGCTGTGTTCTCCACATGCACTGTGGCGCTGCCTCTGCTGTGGCAGTGGAGTCCAGTTTGTTTCAGGAGCAATCCCTGTCAGACTCCATCCACTTGGAAGTTAACAAGCTGTCCTCCCTTTATACTTTGCCTCTCCCCCCTCTCTGAAGCATTAAGAATGCTGAGAGGGGAAAGGCATTAACCTTGAGTGTCTGCGCTCTAGCCATGCACAGGCCACCAGAGAGAAACAGGGAAATATTCCAAACCAAAAGGACAGGCTCGGAGTCAGAATACAGTAGATGGTGGAAAGAACGGAGAAAGTACAAATCTTAGATTCATATCAGAACCAGAATCAGCTTCGTTGGCCAACTATGTGAACACACAGAAGTCATTTGGCTCTGTTTTTCTTTGGTCTCAATGTACATGTAAAAGAAATAGACATAGGAACTAAAACAAGGACAACAAAGCTAAACAAGGTTTACATTTAACTTATATGTACAGACATAATCATTACAATGCAAACACTGAAATTAAACAGTAGGACAGTGGTGCAATGAAGTCCAAAGGGTGCTGTAATAAATGTAATGAATTTACACTACAGTGTGCTTTGGTTGATATTGACAGTAATCAAGTTTACAAAGAAACAAAGAAACTTTGCATTTTACCTATAAAATGTACATAATTCACACAGGCAGTGGATGTTCCAAGTTGTCACATATTGTTACTTTACAGTGGATTTTCGCATCTACATTCTAGATGACCCTCTGTGTGTTACTTACATTTCACAATGCTGTTACCATGATTTTCGGCAAACAACAGCACATAGTAACCAATTTCACCATACTGCCATGTATGGTCAGGATTAGGGGAAGGGGGCACAAAGTAAGGTGTAGAATAATCCCCCATCACATTCAGATGGAAACAGAAACTAGACTCCCACGTGAAATTCCGGGGCTTGCTGGACCCATTCACCTTTCTTCCTGCCTGACCTATAGGCGTCCATATGCTCCTTTTATAATGTCATTACTGACAGCCTTTCAACCTGACGCTGTTATGAGCCGTATCATGTGGAGGCGCCAGGTTCTGTCTGGCTGTGTTCTCAAGCCACCTGTTAATAATAACTAACAAAATAACATTTTTTTTTTTTTTTTTATTATTTAACTTCTTTATTGACTTTTCATTACAAATGCAAATGCACAACTAGTGTGTAAATATAAGCATTGCAAACAAGATTAAGTCAACACTTTAAGAAAAATAAAGCAAACTTGACAATAAAAAGCAAAAGAAGGAATAAAAAACTTAAAAGAAAAAAAAATTAAAGATAAATAAGGTGCCCATTCTTGACAGTTAAATTCATCACAAAACAATGTTACATGACATGTCTATTCCTTGAACCTACATGGATATAAGGTACATGGGGGAGTGTACAGGTATTAGCCATTATGATCATCACTTTCCAATCATTTCCAAATAAGGAGCCCATACCTTCAAGAAGAGATCTAAA